>NC_051402.1:14303068-14315568 GCF_015228065.2 Penaeus monodon
ACACACCCACAAAAACACACACACACACACACACACACACAACCCCACACACACACACACACACTCACACACACCATACACTACACACACCATATGCATGTTTCAGCCACGTACTATATCATATTTATAGAAAAGGTATTGGTTCCCTCACCAGAGACATTCTTATCGGTACGAGTGTAAACCTGGTTTTCCTGTATCCATCGATCTTGAGTACGAATATACACGTTGGTGTTAATTACTTTATATTCATTAGATGAGAGTTTCACGAGGAACAAGGTCATAAGTTGTTCCCTGTTAAAATGAGTTTATAAAACATAACAAGATTAAGGTGAAGTTAAAAGGAAAACTAAAACTTAAAAACCCGGCCTCTGAACAGCTGTTCATAACATTTTGAAAATGAAGATAGAACTTGCTAAACACGGAACGTTCCAAGAGGTGAACAACCACGCAGATGAGACAAATCTGACTTTCGTTTCCACTGCGCAACACTACGTTAATCTACCGCTATGCAACGCAAGGAAAGACCGGATAAAATTACGGTTAGCGATTAATGAGCGATTAAAAATGCAAAAATAAAAACCAAAGAGAAAACTATTCATGAAACACGGGAAATTATTTAATCTTAGCTTAATGTTACAACCCCTCTTGTTTGTCATGCAAATGACTTACTATAAACTGAATGTAAAAGGGTAATGGTAACATATATGCCATAGACTAGAGGATAGAGAAACTAAAAAGGGGAGAAAGCGAGAAAAGGAAAACACTACAGTCCTACATTGACCTGTCCCTGAGGCCGAGTCAGCTGTAAGACTGCGGAATGCGGAGGGGAAAGTCGGGGGGGGGGTCAGGTCAGGTGAAAAAGAATGCCCTATGGCTCGCCGATCATAAGGCTGAAAATTGTTTACGGCGTGGTTTTAAAAAAAATAAGCTTTGTGATTTATTTTGTTGTTTTGTCCTCGGTCTTTTTGTCTTTCTTTCGTTGATGTTACTAACCCCTTAAAAATATATGATTTAATGACAAACGGAGTGTGTAATGATACATTTAATAATTAGTATTTTTTAAAAAATTGACTCGTATGAAGCATTCTCTCTCTCTCCTTTCTCTCTCTCTCATGTCTTGTCTTTCTTTTCTCTCTTCTCTCCCCTCTCGATTTCCTTTCTCTCTCTCTCTCTGTCTCTCTGTCTGTCTGGCTGTCTGTCTGTCTGTCTGTCTCTCTCTCTCGGGGTTCTCTAGTGATGTGGGGTAGTGAAGGGAGGATCTCTCTGAATGGAGGCTCTCTCTCTCTAATTATCCTAATCCCGGAAATCCTAACAGCACACACACACACACACACACACACACAAAAAAAAAAAAAAAAAAAAAAAAAAAAAAAAAAAAAAAAAAAAAAAACAGATCGCGTGCCATGATTTCCATATAGCCTATTTCAACTCACGTAATCCTCTTCGACTTTCAAACTTCACCTACCTGCTTTTCCTATTTCTCATGTTCCTACCGAGCTTTCGCAAAATGTTGGCCGGATTTAGCCTTTGCTTGATGAACAAGAATCTCGTTATTCCTTATACATTTCTCCCGACCTCTATCGGCGAGCTGAATTGAAATATAGTTTATTTCTCGTAAGCTTTGAGAAACATAGGTACATATCTTAAAAAGAAAGTCGAGTCACGTACTTAAAAAGTTCGTTAAGATATAAATAAATGCATGATGTAATAACTGTCAGAGTGTGAAGAAAAAAAATCATCAGGAGTTCTCCGACGAACAAATTCTACTATTTTTAATTTGTTTTAAATAAGGTAGGTTGAACCGCGATAAATCTTTTCAGCTTTTGTAATTACTGCTGATTCAGGAATCTCTTTTCCTTCCGTGTCATCACTCGGAATTCGACTGATGGAATGGACAGTTGCCATCCTCTTTCTTTCTGAGTTTTTTGCCAATTACACTTATATATAGATAAATATATATATGTATATATCATGATATATAATATATATATATATATATATATATAACTATATATATATATATTATATATATATAGATATATATACACACACACACACACGCACACACACACAACCACACACACACCCACACTCACATAGATCTATTGATATATTTATATATATATATATATATATTATATAATATATTATATATATATAGATATATTATATGAATAACAATATATACAGCACACAAACACACACCTAACACCTAACACGCACGACACACACACAACACAACACACACAGCACACACAGCACACGACACACACACTCACACCACCACACACCACGGACAGCACACACACACACACACACACATCACACACACACACACACACACACGCACACATTCACAAACATAACACACACGCACGAAACCCACACCCACACACTCACACACACCACCACACACACCACACATACACATATATATATATATATATATATATATATATATATTGATATAATATATATAGTATAGTAAAGAAGCATACATTATGTATGGTGTGTATGTATGTATAGGCGGCGGCTACGGGTACAGACAAAAGGACATAACACAAGTGCTGTCTACACAGGGAATAGCATTACTGGACAAGCACGACTAACGACTAAGGACAACATCATATATATATATGTGAAGGTACATTGAATAATGTAAGAGTAAAAAAATATATATTATAGTATATCATATATATATATATATATATATATATATAGATAGATTATATATATATATATTATATATATTATATATATTCTATAATTATATATATATATATAAAGCACTATACCTATATGTATGTTTGTGTGGCGTATTTTATGTGTGAACAGTCCGCGAACCAGGATGTCTCTGTCATTATGTGCATGAATTTCAATGGGGATCATCTAGCCACGCGGATGGTACTGAATCGGTACTATGATCATCTAGTAGGAACAGTACTCAGGAGGAAGAGCTCCATCGAGTAAGTTGACGGCGTTTTCGCCTTTCACCTCTATGGGAAATGTCGAGTCTTTAGAACGCAAGGAGCGCACAAATGAGCAACACATGAAAGGCTTCAACTGAATGACGGGAAGCCCATCTATCACGGTAACTGACTACTGCCCATTCATACCTGGAAATAGGGGCAGTGGTCGATTGGTAGCAAAAAAGGCTGAATCTTGGTTGTGTCACTGAGTAAGACATGTTAAAAACAGTTGGATTAAAGTGCACATGATGGCCCATTTGCTGTGTGCGCGTGGGGTGGGTATCACTTCTTAATATGTTTACAACTCATTAAAGTAAATTATGCTTGGCGGCAGGTGGAGAAATGGGAGGAATGCGGAAAGTGATTGTGGCTGACCTGGAGTATTTATGGAAAATTGGACGCGCATTGCCATATTCCGGTAGGTAAATGTTCTCATCAATATGATAAGATCGCCGTAAGAGTATCATGGAACGAGGGTGTGGATGAGAGTGAGATAAATTCTTTGCTTCAAAACCCCCTATTCGCCAACTCGAAAATTAAATTGATGCTCTGACTGTCCAAAACTTTCTCCTAGATCGCGGAAATAAAATTGTGTGGCGCGCATGGTCTGAAAATAAGAATGAAAAATGTGTGTGTTAGTGTGCTCGCGATCTCAAATTTTGAATATGCCAAGTGCCGATCAAACACCCATCATTTCTTGAAACTACCTATGCTTGAGTATTGAAAATATATAGGAAGCGATTCTCCTAGCTGCCATTCTGATTATGAAAACTTTTATAAGCTGCAACGAGTTGATGTGGTTTGTATGAAATCGGTCATGGAGCTAAGCAAGCCAACGTAACAGTGGCATACACAGTTGCTTATACAAAATATTTTTTTTGTACACGACCAGTAAATGAAAATAAAACAAACCGAAGAAGCCAATTACAGTAAGAAAGAGTGTAGTACCACACTACAATCTGACTGGCAAGGTGTTAAGATTGCAATACTGTAAAGCTAATATCACCAACGCTCTTGGCGTCCCGTACAAGTGCAAGTGCTTGTGGAAATATTACTTTTGTCAAACCTGAGATTCCCAACAAATGCTGTTCTTTTAGGTAAACTGTTTTACTCCAACTTCCCAGCGAAAATGGCATAACTTCGTCCATATTTGCAAGGTTTGAGTTAAATACATGTAAGGTTATGATATTGCAGACCGTAATACTGTTTACTGTTGAGGTAGTAACCCTGTTTATGCTTTGTTTTTGTTTTTAATGCGAAGAAAATATAATCAAAAAGTGAAAAAAAAGCAAGTGACATTCGCACTAGTGTTGGCTTGCAACAACAACGAAAAATACATTATGAAGGGAATCTAGAAAGTAGTGTACTGAGCTATTTTTTAAAAGTGCAAGACAGGTGGAAAAGGGGATAAAGGAGTACATATATACAACATCGTATCAACTTCTCAGTAAAACGGATAAAGGTTAGTCTCTCTGGCAGTTTCCATTCCCCTTAAGTAAAAAAAAAAAAAAAGGGCATAACAGAATCCGTAATGAAGCGTCACAAAACCTTCTATACCAAGTCTTCATGTTCACAGATTAGAGTGGAAATTACGAATATAAAAGGGATGCTGATGAAGTTATGATTTCGTTTTTTAATCTTATCTAGAAATCGTCTTCAAAAAGTCTTTTGAGTATGATGTGCTAACTGGATACTCTCTCTCTCTCCTCTTTCTCAGTCTCTCTCTCGATCTCTCACGTTTTGATGGAAAATACGTGTGTAAACAAGCAAGTATGGATAAGAATAATGATAATGCCAATGATGATAATATTAATAATTATATTAATGGCAATACTACTAGCTTACTATTAAATATAATAATAATAAGAAGAAGAAGAAGAACAAAAGAACAAAAAAAAAAACAAAAACAAACATAACAACAACAGCAGCAATACTAATAATGATAATACTAGTAAAATAATACATAATCACAATGCATGCAAAATAATCATAATGAATATATGCTAATGACGCTGAAAATAATAATAGTCATTAGTGTTAATCATAATAGAAATATTATGACTAATAAATAATATTCGTGATGATTAATATAAAGATAATAATAGGTAATAATAATAATACTAATAATAATAATATAAATAATATAATAATAACAATGACAATGATGAAAAAAAATAATAAGTGTTATCATTACTATTATTGTTTTTTATTTATTATTATTTCTGAAAATGATACTAACTAATGATGCTAGTGTAGGTGATGAAGATGAAAATGAAAATGATAGTAAGTTTTATTATTAATAATAATAACACAACGGTGATGATGTGTAATATGCATGATAAATTATGATGATGATGGCGTGATGATGATGATGATGATGATTATGAGGTGATGATGTGATGATGATACAACATACAATAATGATGATGATTATGATGATGATGATGATGATATCATGAATGATTAATGATAATGATAATGAGTAAGGATAATTATAATGATGATTATAATGATGATGATGATGCACGATGACGATGACTATGTCGATGACGATTACGATGACGGATGATGATGATGGATGATGTATAACAACATAGTAATAACAATAATAATGAAAAAATAACAACAATATAGCAAAATGAGTTTTAGAGAAAACCATAACATCCGTGTAATTTACGCCAGACTATAATATTTTAGGTCTTTATACACTGACTGCATGCTTTGTGTTTCTTCAACGTATATTTGGACTGCATAAAACAACGAATATTACGTTTCTAGATTGTTAGCACAGTAGTCAGGGTATTTACATACACCCTTGCGTCTGTGTAACGCACAGTGCATTTGTTTTTCCTATTGTGTTACCAAGTAATGAGTTTTGTCCTACACTTTTCCACCTTTTTGGAGAAACCTCACATAAAGTTTAGTGTGTGCCTTTACATTTTGTATTTGTGTTGGTAATTGGCGTATTATTATTAGACGGCTATTTTGGCATTATAATCATTGTTTTCTGGTTATTAATTGTTATCATTACGATTGCCATTTATTATTATTCTCATTATTTTATTATTTATTATTATATTATTATTATTTAATGGTTTATTTTTGTTATTATTAAATTACTATTATTTTTGTTGTTTTATTGTCATTATCATTAACATTATCATTATTTTAGATACTCGGTATCTTCTTGCTGAAGTAGAGAGGGATGAATTGATAAAGTGGAGGTTTATTTTGACACTATTCTAATGAAGCAAAAACATAAATGATAAAAAAGAGCCGACCCATCAAATGAAAAAAGGAAAAAAAGACCGAAATGTGATTAACAATAAAAAAAGATTAAATGCCAATAAAGATAAATGTCTTAATTTTAACTTTCCATCTTTGCTTCTTTCTTATTATGCCAATAACGCCCTTTATTTATCGCTTTCTTTCCTTCTCCTTTGATTTCGCCAACATAATACAACCCATCCTTAACTAACAATCACAAAGAACAAAACATATATACACCGTCAAATCCTCAGCATCTACTGCTCCTAAATCCTTATCAACATTATTTTCAACCGCGAACTTTCCCCATTCATTCCCCGAGCCATTTACCTTCCCGTATAATCGTTCCAGTTAGTCCTGGCGAAAAGGCAGATGTAAATAACATGCCAAAACAGAAGTGGTACCATCTTTAGGGGTCATGGTAGGCGATATCGTCCGGAAATGTCACCCAATGTTTTCCTCCCAGTTTTTTGTCCACGAATACTGGCACTCGCTGCTTGTTGGTCCGCCCCGACGTTCTGTGTGTGTGTGTGTGTGTGTGTGTTTGTGTGCGCGCCAGCGTGTGGTGTTTGTGTCTGTGCGTGTGTGGTGTGTGTTGTGTGTGTATTTGTGTGTGTGTGTATTGTGTGTGTTTTGTGTGTGTTTTGTGTGTGTGTGTGTGTGTGTGTTGTGTGTGTGTGTGTGTGTGTGTGGTGTGTGGTGTTGTGTGTGCTTGTTGGTTTAGACATAATAAACATGTATATATAATATATAATATATTAGATATATAATATAGATTATGATATATATAATATATATATATATATATATATATATATAAATTGTAAACTATATATACATATTGATGAAATTAAAACAATGCTTATATTTAAGTGATTACTTTTGGTTTCGTGTGTGACACCGCTCACCTTGCACATACCTTCTCGAGCTAAGTTACCACCAGAATTCTCGCCCTTAAAGAGGGACCTGACCTGACCGACCTAGAAGATTCGGCCTTTATCAAAGAACCGCTGGCTTGGATCCATCAAATAACCCGTATCTGGCAAACTCTAATGTCACCCTTTAGACTATAAGATGAATATTTTGTCTGAAGAGTGGCAGAAGATTTGTTCACCTCCAGTAACACTTAACCTCTCTGCTCTGTGCCACTAGTTGAAGTTTTGTAAATGTGGACATAACCTATACCTATTTCCCGTTATATTCTATGTGTGTTATTTCTGCGTATACACTTTTGTGTGTGTCACCCTTAGATGTTGTCTCGACCAGTATGTTTACTATTTAAATTAGAGAATTAGAAAGATATACTTTTCTATGCATATAAAATTCGTGATTTCCTGGTTGTTCGTCTGGGGAATCTCTGCCTATATATATAGGAAAGGGTAAGATGAAAAGCGCTATCAAGGTATTTATATATACTTAAGCTATATACTATATATATAAGTATAGTGTATATATTATGGATATATATATATTCTATAAGGGTATATAAATAGGATTAGATTATATATATATATATATATATAGGATATTATATATATATATATAATATATATGTGTGTGTATGTGTTTGTATATATAGATCTATCTATCTATCATATCGCATCTATCTATCTATCGTATCTATTCTTCTATCTATCTATCGATCTATCTATCTATCTATCTATCTATCCTATCTATGTTCCTATCTAATCTATTGTGCGTTTATCTAATCTATCTATCTATCGTCTACAGATATATATGGTAATATACTAATAGAAATGTAAATAATATATATTATCATGATATACTAAATAATAATATATATCATTATATTTAATACATATATATAATATGTATATGTGATATCTATATAGTTGTATATATAATACATAGTTATAATATGTAATATATCTATATATATATATATATATATATATATATCTATATATTATATATAGTGTAATATATATATAGTATATATGTATAATTTATATTGGTGTGGTTATACATGTACATATATAATATTAATATATATCTATATGATATATATAATATATATTATATATATTATATTATTATATATATATATATATATGTGTGTTGTGTGTGTGGTGTTGTGTGTGTGTACAGTATGTATATATATATATATAGTTATATATATATATATATATATATAGATATATATATATATATATTATATATAAGCGAAGTATGGAACGTATGATAGTGAGACGTGTTTATATAGTTATATAATGTATGTATGATATATATGTAAGGTGATGTGATGTGGTAATATTAATATATATATATATATATAGATATATTTATATATAGATATATATATATATTATAGCTATTAATAGTATATACATATATTATATATAAAATATATTATATTTATATTATGATATTATCTATATATATATATCTATCTAATCTATATATATACATATATATATACTATAGATTTAAAAAATTTTTTAAAAATATATTATAATATATATAATATATATTCTACATACACATTTATATATGTATATATATACATATATACACATAGTATATTTATATACACACACATATATATACATACACAAACCCACCACCACGGTTCTCGACGATAATATGTCGCTGGACTCTCAAATGTTGCCACATCGTGCACCTGCGACTAGCATGTGGATAAAATGTTGCGGGACTGCATGTTGCCCTTTATGTCCAATATTGTTGCGGTTCGTTGTCGACAGGCGAGATTTAGGGAGAAGTGATGAAATTACAACAAATGAAATTTATTATATAGAGGCCATAATAAGCGATTGGTCATGCCGACAATATAAACCATAATCATGATCTTATTTGTTCTTTGGTATTGAATAAACAATTTTTTTCTGTGTGTGATGAAGCATAAATCTATTTGGTCAGTGGGATCACTATACTTGTGTGGGTGCTTTGCTCCAGATATGTACCAGATATCTGCAAGATAATATATTGCAATGTGAGTGATTTGCGATCCCCTATATATAAGCTGGTACTTCCTGACTGCGAAGGGAATGCTTCCTGCCATGCTGCATGGTGCTCCGCGAGTCAGGACGCTAATTGTGCTGGCTCCTTTGGGTATTTTGTGCGCAGCGAAAGTCAGCGGCAATTGATGGGAATGGTCACGGCAGAACTGCTGCAAATCCATGTGGTCCACCCTTCCAACGCATTATTTATTCGGGGCAGGTCATCCTTCACTCGTTGATACATGTTCCAAGTCTGATAGGGAAATTTCGCAAGAATTTCCATGTTAACATGAATCTGCTGGACAACATAGGTTTCTTGGACATGTTTTGCGAACTCCGAAGCCCATCATCTTGTGAATTTTTCGTCGCAAGGAGCTATCCTCATGTTACATTGTGCCGGTCGGTTCAGCCCGGGAACAATGCCAACCCAGGAACCTCCTGACCCGGATGACGAAGACCGACTGGCCCAGGTGGAAATAGTATCCAGGCCAACCCCTGCACTCCGGAAAATTTTCCTCGGGAAGACGTTCATTGCTGGTCTTCTCACCATCTGTCATTAATTGTCCCTGAGATTGCATGAACAAAATCAGGGGGACATAAACGCTCTGTAAGACCATGTACCAACATTTTATCATATATATCTACAGTCTTTCCTGCATAGACACACAAAAGTTCTTGCATAGAGTGTGTGATTCGGCTTGTCAGCCGACAAGGGCCACTCGTTTAGGTTTACACACATCCTCTACCACCATCATATACCACAGTATGCATGGGAGTGTGTATCTCGCTGCTTATATGCAGACAGGGCACTTTAAACGTTCCATCACTCGAAGGAATGAGAAAACGCGGAAAGAAATTTCAAATCAGCGTCTGCGTGCGAAGATACATCCCATCATCTTCATAAAGAAGGAAGGTCTCTCCGCTTAATGTTGTTCGAAATGACTGAAAATCAAGGGCACACCCTGCCTGTTTGCCACGACTCGCCTCAATATTCTCCTTACGGCATCCAACCGTTGGTATTAAATGAGCTCATCCGACTTCAGCTCGAGCGTGAAAATGTGTTTACAATATATGCTGAAATGGGCCTCTGCTGTTGCGGCAGCACGTTCCTTCCTGCTTGAGTATCTCCTCCACCTCATGCCCTTTCCAGGGACAACAGGATGTCTGTGGATGGGGTTTTGCCACCTGAACTATTTCCCCATAAACGGTGTGACCCCTGGCACCACAACTCTCAGTTGTCACAGGCAGCCCCGTAGGACGGGTCTAATGCGACCAGGCCATCGGGTCTGGACAATCAGACGAATATTACAATACTATATTAGTATATTATATCGTTATATCTATACATTATATATACATATAATATTCATTACTATATATATATATGTATAGATATATACAATTACCTACATTATATTTATCTATTATATCTTATGATATATAATAATTATATATTATAATAATATATATAATATATTTATATATAAATATATGTATATATATATATATATATATTAACCACTATATATATATATAATAATACATATATATATATTATATTATGATTATAATCATACATATACATTACAACAATATATGTGACTGTGTCGTGTGTGTTTCTGTACACAGTGTATATATATATATATAGTGTAGGTATTATATTATATAGGTATATATATTATCTATTATATTTTCTATATATACTATATATATATATATATTTATTGTATAATCATACACCCATGTTTATGTACACTACATAATAGTAATATTTCCTGTAAAAACAAAAAATGAAAAAAAAAGAAAAAACATAAAAAATATATAATATATATATATATATATATATATATATATATATATTATATTATCTTATATATATATTTATTTAATATATTCTCATATAATATACACATGTTTATATAATATATATTAATACTATAACATATATACATGTGTTTGTGTGCGTGTGTGGTGTGTGTGTGTGTGTGTGTTTGTGTGTGTGTGTGTTGTTAGGGTGTATGTGTATGTGTTTGGTGTGTGTGTGTATATATATGTGTGTGTGTGTGTGTGTGTGTGTGTGGTGTGTATATATATATATTATTGTATATACTCCTGACAATATTAATTATATATATTAAATATATATACTTATATACTATTCAATATATATATGGTATATATATATATGTATAATTATATATATATATATATGTAGAATATATATAATATTATATATATATATATATATACATATATATATATATATCACATAAATATTAAGTGCCTTGCTGTAACATGTCATCTCATATATCTTTATTTATATAATATATATATCATGTGTATAGTAGCTAAATAATATAAAACTCTAATGTGTGTATATATATATATGTATATATTATATTACACACCTAGATTTATATATTAATATATATATATATATATATATTATCTATATATATATACATATAGTATATTGTAGTATTATATGCAGTATATTATATATATAATAGTATATATATATATATGAGTATAGTATATATAATATATTTATTATAGATATATATATACTATAGTCACTATATATTACATATATATGATAATATACACACACATAAACCCCCTGCACACACACACACACACACACACACACACACACCACACACAAAACACACACACACACACACACACACACACACACACACACACATATAATATACCCACGACACACCACATCATACATCCATACACACACACACACACACACACACACTACACACACACCACACACACACACACACACACATGTATATATATATATAATATATATGGGATATTTTATATAAATCAGTTGTAATAGATACATACATATTATATAAATATATATATATATTTCATTTATATATTATGATATATAAATTATTATATTTAATATAATATATTAATATAAGTCTATATAATTCTTTGTTTTTTTTTTTTTTTTTTTTTTTTTTTTTTTTTTCTCTTTTACGGTTATATATATGTATGTATAACATGATGGTTCATATTTTAGCAGTATAATACTAATATATATATATTATATATATATATATAATATACTTAATATATTATCATATGTTATACAGCTATATTATCTTGTATACACTGTGTACCACACACACAAACACGCACATATATTTGTATGTATATATATATATATATATATATATATATATCTATATTTATATATATATATATATATATATATACTATATTATATATATATATACCTATATATATACTATATATA
>NC_051402.1:14338068-14340568 GCF_015228065.2 Penaeus monodon
GAGCTTTACATTGTATTCACTTTTAGTAAGTTCCTACACCCCGTTCTTGCGTGGTGTATCTCAAAATTATGTTTTTACAAATTTGTTGTCATCTTCACTGAATAGGCGAGTGTTAAGACGAACGTGTGTTTGTGTACTCCCCTGGATCTTACAGTGCCATAGCGACGGACCGAAAGGAGAAAAGATTGTACCCGTCCTGCCTTAGTTGGGAAAGCTGGGTGTGTTATGTATTAATAGTTGGGATGAGAGTACAACACCACTCATGCACAGAGAGCCCTATCATCCTTGAGGGCTTGTGAGGGATATAATTTTTTTAATTCATTTTTTTATTTATTCATTTATTATTATTATTTTTTAGAGTAAACAGGGCCCACCTATCCCGGCCCTTACTCCTTTCATCCCGCTTCCCGGGGCACCGCCATCTTTGACGGTGTGGCGAAAGGGCTCTGCCCACAGACACCCTTACACACACACACACAAACACAAACACAAACACAGACACACACACACACACACACACACACACACACACACACACACACATACATACATACATACATACATACACACACACACACACACACACACACACATATATATATATATATATATATATATATATATATATATATATATATATATATATATATATACTTTCTCACATTCATTCATTCATTCTTTTTTTTTTCTTTTTCTTTTTTTGAGAAAAATAATCTGGTCACTCTTGCTTTATTGCTTTTTACTGAAATTCCTGTCTTTATTGTTACTGCTATATTCAGTTTCCCGAAGAAGAATAAAAAACTCAAATGCGCACAAAATTAATGGGTTTCTCTTCTTTTCTTTCATAATCTCTATTATATGTAGGAGATCTTGGTTAAATGAATCATACTTTCATTTCTTCCATCCTAACACATAGAGCATACGATACGACGTTTCTCCTTTCTGATTCCAATCCCAGTTATGAATTTTTGCACCTGGGCGCCAATACCCATGTTTTTTTCATTGATATTGTTTATATAAATGCTACATAATATGATTTCGGCTTATTTTATTGATACTGAAGAAGTGGTCATCATTATTGTTGATTAAATCTTGTTTTTATTGATATTATTACTCTTATCCTCTTAATCATTATCGTCATCATTGTAATTATTGGTTACTACTACTAGTAACAGCTGCAGTAGTAGTATTTTACTAATAATAATACTACCATTATCATTATCTCGTACCATTATCACTATTATCATTATCGTCTCCATGAGCTTAGTCATTGTGATTATTGGTGTTATTTCCAGCATTAGTAATAGTTGTAGTAATAGTACTTCTATTACTAATACTACTACCATTATTATCATCAATCATCATCTTCATCATCATCAAGCATCATCACCATCACTGGATTTATTATTTTTATCACATGATCATGTTTATTTTTATCATGAGTACATCATCGTTATTATCATTATTTTCACTATTATTATACCATCTCCATCGCCATCGCCATTGTCACCGTCATCGTCATCGTCATCAAGATCACCATCATCATCATCATCGTCATCATCACAGCCATTATCGTTATCACTGACATCATCAACAGTATCATTATCCTTATCACTGATTTTATTGATGTTAATGGTATCATTATCATTTATTGCTTTATTTCTACAAGCAATATAGTTATAGATCTTTTAGAGATATTACTCCCCTCATCCTCCTCACCATTAAATTCAGCATCAACAACGCCTCTCCCTCCACCACGATTAACACCATCACCAGAAAACAGAACAGATAAAGTTCCTTGTATGGGTGATGGACATCGATACACAGAATTGTCTAAGGGGGTATCGATACTTACGAAATATCTAAAGCGACTCCGATACGTAGACTCTTCGTTCTTAATCAAAGGGATACTATTCCATGTGTCGCCATTACATCAGTGCCGCTCATTTACTGTAAGAAAATATTTCCAACTATGTGATAAGAAATGTATACATATATACACACCATTGCACATTTATGTACAGACACATACACACACACACACACACACACACACACACACACACACACACACACACACACACACACACACATACACATGCTCGCACACACACACACACACACCACAGTCACACACATACAAACACACACACACACACACACACACAACATATATATATTAAAAAAAAAAGTAAAGTTAATTTTACCCCAAACTTTTTTTATTAGGGGAAAAAAAATTTTTTTCCAAAACCAAATTATTATCATCAATAACCCATCTTAAAATCATAAATCAAAAGCTTTTTTTTCATCACTTTTTTTAAAAATTTTTTTTTGGTTTTAATTTTTTTTTTTTTTTTTTTAAAAATTTTTTTTAATCACTAAATCATGTTTATTTTATCATTTTTTAATATTTTAATTACCCTTATTTTAAGTTTATTTCTAAAACCCCAATTTTGGTTTGAATCTTTTAGAAATCACCATCATCCCCCTAAATTTAAAA
>NC_051402.1:14345568-14353831 GCF_015228065.2 Penaeus monodon
TATATGTTTTTTTTATCAATTATATATAATATAATATATATTATATAATATATTTATATATATTATATATATTTTATTACATACATTTATATATGTATATTACATATATAACACACCACACATATATTGCATGCAGGTGTGTAATGCCCTAATTTTGTATTTTAAAACACATGTGATATTAAAATAATATATATATATTTTATATAAAATTTTCTATATATAATTTTATTAAAATATATGTATATATAATATTTTATAATATATATTATATAAAAAATATATATTATATTTTAAATTTTATATATAATATATTATATATATATATATATTATATATAGATTTTATATATTTATATATGATATTTTATATATATATATATATAATATATAAATATATATAAAAAAATAAAAATTTTATATATATATATATATATATATTGGGGGCCACGGTGGGGTGAATGGTTAGAGCGTGGACTCCCGACGTCACGACGGCAAACTGAGGTTTTGAGGGTTCGGGGCACCGGGGCCGGGACGTTGGGTTTCCCCTTTGGGAAGGAACCTTTACCCGATTGGGCCTTTCCCAGCCCCTGGGGGGCCAAGCTCAGACATAAACCTACCGTTAAAAGAAGAATATACCCTATTATATATAAATATATATATAATATAATATATATATATATATAAAATTATATATTTTATATATATTATATAGGGAATATAATATATATATATATATATTTTTTATAAATTTTATGCAAAAAATTTTGCGTGTATATATGTATTATAAAATTTTATATACATATATATATTATAAAATAATATATATAATATTATATATATATATATATATTATAAAATATATTTTATGTAATATATAATTTTATATAATATATTAATATATATAAAATAGATATTTTGATATATTCATTTTTACAAAACCCCCACAAAACCCCCAAAAAAAAAAAATATACATATTATATAAAATTTATCTATAATATTTTATATAATATATATTTTATATATATATATTTATTATATATTATATATAAAAAATTTAAAATATTAATATATATATAAAATAATATATATTAAAATTTTTCTTTTTTAAAATTCCTACAATTTATTAAAACTTTTTATACCCCCTTTAGGGTTTTAGGAATTAGGAGGTAATTTTAAAAGGGGTAAAATTTTTCCCCAAAAAAAATAATTTTAATTATAAATTAACCCTTTACCATATATATTATATATAATAACTACCAAATTTCCTATTTTATCTATAATAAACATATATATATATATATTTTTATAATTTTTTTTATATAAATATTTAAAATATATTGGTTTTTTTTTTTTTTTTTTTATTATATTACAACCAATTTTTTATTTTAAAATTAATATAAACTTTCCGTTTTTTTGTGTTGTTATGTGGGTTTTTAATATAAATAATATAGATAATATATATATTATTTATAATTATATATTTTATATATATATTATCATTTTGGTTTTTTTTGGTTTTTGTTTTGGTTTGGGGGGTTTTTCATAATTTTATATATATATATAAAATATATAGTATTATATAAAATATATAAAATATATTATTAAATAAATTTATATATATTAAAAAATAAAATATAAACTATTAAAAATATATTTAATATAATATATATATATCTTATATAATTTTATATATAAAATTTTATATTTTATAATATTTTGGGGGGCCCGTGGTACTTTAACATTAACTTCACACCTCATGATTTTATCACCGGGGGGGTTGTTTCCCCTTAAAGAACCCCCATTCCCCATAAAACAAAATTTCGCATTAAAATTTAAAACGAAAATTTTTAAATTTCAACCCCGGGGAAAAAACCCTTATTTAAATTATCCAAAAAAGGGGGGGTCCATCTAACCTTCCTATTTAAAATAATTTTTTTTAATATTTTATAAATAATCTTTAAAAAAAAAAAAAGAAAAGAGAAAAAAAAAAAAAAAAAAAAAAAAAAAAAAAAAAAAAAAAAAAAAAATACATTATTATATTATATAATATTATATATATATATATATTATAAATATATATAATAAATATAATATGTGTATATGTATAGATTATATATGTATATAAAATTACGTATAGAAAATTATTTATATATAAAATATATAATATATATAATATAATATATATATTAAATATATATATATATTATATTTATATTTTTTGAATTTTATGTATATGCATATAATGGTTTAATAATATTATATAATATATAATATATATAATATATTATAATAATACACATATATACAGAAAATATAATTTTATGTACACTGCACACACAACACAAAACACCACACACACACACACACACGACCACACCACAACACACACACACACACACACACACACACACACACACACTGATAATCCCAATCCCTCGGCACGCAAAAAAGGGAAGCGAGAGAGAGAGAGAAAAGGGGAAAGAAGGAGAGAAGGGAGAGAGGAAAGAGAGGAGAGAGAGAGAGAGAGAGGAGAAGAGAAGAGAGAGAGGAGAGAGGGAGAGAGAAAAAAAAAAGAGAGAGAGAAGATAGACAAAGAGAAAACGAGAAAAAAAAGGAGAGATTAACATATGATAAAGGGAATAAACAAACATCAAAAGAAAATAACTAGTCAACGAAAAGAAAAGTTGAACTCAGTGGAAAAAGGGAAAAAAATGAAAACAATTTCATAACAAAAATGTCTCTAAGTAGGTTTCAAATATTTGGCCAGCAACTTTTGAAACAGAAATATTAGAATACAACAACGGAGAATTAAGCAAAATTCAGAAGTAATGGAAATCAGTATGATGAAATAATTAATGGTAACTCATTTTTTTTTTTCAAAACTTTTCATTTTTCAGGGAATCTTTTCATTGTCTGTGATGGCAACTGCACCCCCGGGTTTATAAATATCGTTAGTTTTTGATAATTGAGAATCTGTAGGCTTTGAAATCCAGTCCTCAGATCCCATTGCAAATCGCCATTACAGAACTCAATAATGGCCAAACGAGAGGGTCGAGTGCTGTTGCAAGCCAATCGGTTGCATGCGCGTTTATTTTCTGCGGATGTTGTTGCTGGGGGCGTTATTCCAAGCATGTTTCCGTTTTCTCCGGGAGGATGAGGCAGTCCCAATGAGATAGTAAATGGTGGCGTAAATACAGGAACTTGCGCTAGGGGTTTCGGCTCACAAACCATGCGCGGGAAGAACATCGTGGTTAAAAACTAAGCAGTGTGTTTTTTTCGCGGCTCCATTTCTCTCTCTCTCTCTCTCTCTCTTCCTCCCCCTTCTTTATAATATATTAATATACTATAATATATATAATATATATATATATATTATATTGTAAAATATATAATTTATGTATATATATATAAATTATATATATAATAAATATAAAAATTTATATATATATATATTATATATTTATAATTTCTTTTTTTGTTCGCAATGAAGTAAAAGTTAATAAGGCTATATCAATAAGATGACTGTTGCAATCCGCTTCTATTTATAATAAAATAGATCATAATAACGCTAGTGATGGTGATTGATGATGATATTAAGTATAATAGCAATAATGATAGTGATAAAAATAATTTTAATGATGATATTGTATTATCATTCCTTCCCACACTGTACTGATTTCATATTATTTTCCTGTCTCTTCAATAAACCCAATGATGATAATGATAATAACAATAAAAAACTATGTTATATATTGAGTATGTATAATGTATTATACAACACAACACACACACACATATATATATATATATATATAAATATAATATATTATATATTATAATAATTAAATTTTTATATAAATAAATATTATATTAATAATGGTTTTATACATTTTTTAATATATATTTATAATATATATATATATATAATATATAATTATATTATTATGTAGATGTATGAATGTATGATCTAATATAGTGTATGTGTGTGTGTGTGGTGGTGGTTTGGTGTTGGTGTGTGTGGGTTGTGTGTGTGTGTGTGTGGGTGTGTGTTGGTGTGTGGTAAATAATATTATAATAATATAAAAATTAATATATATTTTATATATTTTAAATATATATATTTTTATATTATCTATTATATAAAATATATATATTAAAATATATATATATATTATATATTAATATATTATTATATTTTATTATATATATGTGTGTGTGTGTTGTGTGTTGTTTTGTGGGGTTCGTGGTGTGTGTGTGGGGTTTTGTGTGGGGTGTGTGTTTGTGTGTGTGTGTGTGTTTTAAAATTAAAATTCATAAAAATTTATAAAATATAATATATATAAAATATATATTATATAATATATTTTAAATTTTATATGTGTGTGTTTGTGGGGTGTGTGTGTTGTGGTGTGTTTTGTGTGCGTGTGTGGGTGTGTTTTGTGGTGTTTGGGGTGTGTGTGTTTTTGGTGTTTGTGTGTGTTTTGTGGGGTTTTGGTGTTTGTGGGGTGTGTGTTGTTGTGGTGTTTTGTGTGTGTGTTTTGTGTGTGTCATAATTTTAAATATAAATATAAAATAAAATATTTTATAATATTATATATATATATATAAAAATATTATATATATAATAAGATATAATATATATAAAAATTTTATATATATATATAATAAAATTTTGGATATATATTATATATGATATATTTTATACATGAAATATAATAATATATAAATTATATATAATATAATATATATAATATATATATAATATAAAATATATATATATATAATATATAATATAGACATCTATTTTTATTTATCTGCCCTATCTTTTCTATCTATCTATATAGGGTATTTTGTAAATTTTTATATATGTTGGATATATTTTAAATAATTATTATTTTAATATATTAATATCTAAAAAGGGTTAATTTTATTAAAATTTTTATATATAGATATATATATATATATTATTAATATATATATATATATATATTTTAATAAAATATATATATATTATTGCTACGCCAGTGGGTTTTTTGTCTCTGGGCAAAACATGTGTTAACATGAAAAGGATGACCGGGGCATGTTTTAAAAAATTAAAGGGGGACCTGGGCAAACATAAACGCAACTGGCTGTGAGCGGAGGAGCGGAGGAACAAGCAAGAGAGGGGGTTGGGTGCGCTCCTGTAAAGATTTTCGTGTGTGCCTTTGTGACCTGATAAATTTTGTGTTGCCTGTTATAAGCAGTATCGTGCAGTGGAATGTTTGGGCCCCCCCTGTATTGGGCCTATAGAAAAGTGTACGGGTAAATAAAACTTGTGTAAAAAAAGGGAAAGACTGTCTTTTTGGGTTTTTTTTCGTCCCTGCCCGCCATTTGGCGTTTCCCCTTGTGGTTTTTGGGACGCTGGGGTGCTCGGGCCTTTGGAGCTGTTCAGTTTTCAGACCCGTAGATGCACGCCGTCTCCCCAGCCTCCCTTGTGTGGGGGCCCAGAGAGAGAGGCGGTCGGCGTAAAATATATATATATAAATATATTTAATTGAAAATCTACATTGGGGCATTAAACCCTTTTCTTTTAATTAAAAAATAGAAGAGTGGTCCCATTTTTCTGATAGCATTTTTCTTTATCAGTAATTAGAATTCAAAGTTTTTGTATACATACAGTAATTATATTCTGTAAAAAAATATATATAAATATATATATTTTATATATAAAAAATATTATAAATAAAATTTTATAATTTTTTAATTATAATATATATATATAATATTAAAATATAATATAATAATATAAGTATATGTTTTATAATATAATATATAAATAATATATAAATAGTATATATATGTAATAATATAATATATTATATATATATATAAAATTATGTATATGATAAAAGAAATAGTGATTTTATATAACTTTTCTGATAGCTTTTTTACAAATCATAATACGAGTTAACAAGAGTGTAAATATATATAATATTATAAAATATAATATATATATATATATATATAATATATATAAAAATATATATATATTTATGTATATGTATATTTAATATATTAAAATTAAAATTTAAATATATTATATATATATATAAATGGGGTGTGTGTGGTGTGGGGTGTGTGGTGGTGTGTGTGTGTTTGTGTGCGAGCATGTGTTTGGTGTGGTGTGTGTGTGTGTGGGGGTTTGTGTGTGTGTGTGTGTGTGGTTGTGTGTGTGGGTGGTGTGTGTGCGTGCGTGTGTGTGTGTGTGTGTGTGGTGAGGTGTGGTGGTGTGGTGTGTGTGTGCGTATGTGAGTGTCTGTACATAAATGTGCAATGGTGTGATATTGTATACATTTCTTATCACATTTTTGGAAATTTTTTCTTACAGTAAATGGCGGCCCCTGATGAAATGGCAAACAGGAATAGTACCCTTTTGATTAAAAAAACGAAGAGTCTAGTATGGAGTCGTTTTAGATTTTTTCGTAGTATCGAACCCCCTTAGACAATTCTGTGTATCGATGCCCATCACCCATAAAGGAATTTTTGTTCTGTTTTTTGGTTTATGGTTTTTAAAACGTGGTGGAGGGGGAGGCGTTGTTTGCTGAATTTAAGGTGAGGAGGAGAGGGGGTAATATCTCTAAAAAATCTATAAAAATATTTTTGTAGAAATAAAGCAAAAATGATAAGATACCCTTAACATCAATAAAAACAGGTAAAAGGTAATGTACTGTTGAGATGTCAGTGAAACGATAATGGCTTGATGAGACGATGATGATGATGATGGGGATCTTGATGACGAGACGAGAGGTGACAAAGCGAGGCGATGGAGATGGTATAATAATAGTGAAAAAAATGATAAAACGATGAGTACTCATATAAAAATAAACAGATCATGTGATAAAAATAATAAATCCCGTGTGGTGATAGCTTGATGATGATGAAGATGTGATGAGTAATAAGGTAGTAGATTAGTAAAGAAGTATATTTCACAAAATTTACTAATGGGTTGGAAATAACACCAAAATCACAAGATAAACTCATGGAGACGATAAAGATAATAGTGATAATGGTCGAGAAATGAAATGGTAGTATTATTATTTGTAAAATCTACTACTGCAGCTGTATAGTAGTAGTAACAATAATTACAAAGAGCGATAATGATAAGAGGATAAGAAATAATATCAATAAAAAAAAGATTTCAACAATAAGAGACCCCCTTCTTTGTACAAAAAAAAAAAGCCGAAATAATTAGTAGCATTTATATAAAAAATATTTAATGAAAAAAAACATGGGTATTGGCGCCCAGGGGCAAAAATTATAACTGGGATTTGGGAAACAGAAAGGGAAAAAATCGTATCGTATGCTTATGTGTTAGGATGGAAGAAATGAAAATATGGGGTTATTTAACCAGTCTCCACATATAATAGGATATGAAAGAAAAGAAGAGAAACCCTTTAAATTTTTTGGGCATTTTAGTTTTTATTTTTCTTTGGGAAAAATGAATATAGCAGAACAATAAAAACAGGAATTCAGTTTTAAAAACAATAAAGCAAGAGTGACCAGATTATTTTTTTTCAAAAAAAAAAAAAAAAAAAAAAAAAAAGAATGAAAGAAGAATGTGGAAAATAATATAATTATATATATTATATAATATATATATATATATATATATATATATATATATATAGTGTGTGTGTGTGTGTGTGTGTGTGTGTTTGTATGTATGTATTTTGTATGGTGTGTGGTGTGTGTGTGTGGGGGTGTGTTGTGGTGTTTGGGGTTTTGGGGTTTGTGTTTTTTTTGTGTGTGTGTGTGTAGGGGGTCTTGGGCAGAGCCCTTTCGCCCACCGTCAAAGATGGCGGTTTTTTTCCCCCGGGAAGCGGGATAAAAGGAGTAAGGGCCGGGGTAGGTGGGGGCCCGTTTACTAAAAAATAATAATAAAAAAGAAAAAAAAAAAAATGAATTAAAAAAAATTATATCCCTCACAAGCCCCAAGGAGATAGGGCTCTCTGTGAGGGGGTGTTTTATCTCATCCCAACATTTAAAACATAACACACCCAGCTTTCCCCCTAAGGCAGGAGGTACAATCTTTTTCCCTTTTGGTCCGTGTATGGCACTGTAAGATCCGGGGAGTACACAAAAAACCCCGTTCGTTTAAACCGCCCCATTCAGTGAAAATGACAACAAATTGTAAAAAACATAATTTTGAGATAACCAGCAAGAAAAAAGGGGGGGTAGGAATTACTTAAAAAAAGGAAAAAAAAAAAAAAAAAAATGTAAAAAAA
>NC_051402.1:14353931-14357183 GCF_015228065.2 Penaeus monodon
ATTTATTGTGTTTTATATAATAAATAATACATATATGTATATATATATATATAAAATATATATATAATATAGTATGTATGTATTACATAAACACATGTATGTACATTAACACACACAAACACACACACACACACATACACACACACACACACACACACACACACACACACACACACACACACACATACACACACGTGCGTGTGTGTGGGTGAGTTGGTGGGTGGGTGGGTGTATGTGTGTATATATACATACATAAATAGATTCGTATAGATAAGTATCTCTCGGTAGAGAGATAGATATAGCTTTATATAAATTAATTTTATCCTTACATTTTGTTTCTAGAAATATTTCTTATTAGAAACAATAAGAATCCTCATGTGAGAATTATAAAACTGCATAACTCGTGTTATAATACATTTTCTTTACTGGCATGATTAATCAAATTGTCCCAATGCTTGAAAATAGGAATATCTTCATCACTAATGTTGTCTAAGTGCTAAGGATTATCTTTACCCAGCCGCCCCGGATCCATGTTCTGTCCCCTGTAGTTTCTTTGTGAATTTTCGTACAAGCACATAGCTTCACATGTACTCGGCCAGCAAGGAGTCTATCAGTAGATATTGAATTGGGGGAAAATGTGTTTTTCTTTTAATACAGTTTATGTTATGATTATTACATTGTTAATAAAATCTCGATAATATTTAAGACAATGAAATAATGCAAAAGACAACTTTCCAAAAGTCGAGGAAAAAGGTAAACAGGTGAGATAGGTAGGACTAATGACTGACTCTTTGGTGACTAAGCACTTGTAGAGCCATCTATGTGTAAATACAATAAATAAACTTGTATTACAGTGGACAATGCCTGTATTCTTGCCACAGGTGCCGATTGGGTTAAAGTAAAGGTTGCCTTTCATTAGTCTCTGAGTGATATGAGTAGGTCATTTCCTCACACTTTTCCATTGACGAATTCCGAAGAAGAAATGTGCAAATATTTACACCGCTGTTCCACTTGCTTTGATAATTCACTTCTCTCGTCTCAGGTAAGAATCATTCGAACATTCGCTTTCTCTCTCTCTCTCTCTCTCTCTCTCTCTCTCTCTCTCTCTCTCTCTCTTTCTCTCTTTCTCTCTCTCTCTCTCTCTCCATCCCTCTCCCTCTCTCCATCCCTCTCTCTCTCTCCATCCCTCTCTCTCTCCCATCCCTCTCTCTTTCTCTCTTTCTTTTCCCTTCTCTTTCCCTCTCCCATTATATACTTTTACATGTGTAAATAAAATGTTTGTTATTACTATCATTATCATTACTAATATAGGCCATTATCATTACCATCACTATTATAGTTGTTGCTATTATTATTTTTGTTGTTAATATTATTGCTATTAATATACGTATTCTTATTGTTATTCTTATTTTTATTATAATTATTATTGATGTCATTATTAATATCATTACATTATTATTATTATTGCTATTTTTTTAGGTTACTCTTACCATTACATTTATAAATACTATTTGGTAAATAATTTTAGAGATGAGATGAAATACTACAAAAAACCTAACTTGTTTTTAGCATGTTAAGGCGTGAAGAATTTGGGCCGGGTTGTACATTTTTTCTTTTGTTAGTCATGTCACAGAAATGCAATAGCTGCAAGAAATATATAACATACACAAAAATTACATACAAAACCACAACATAAACACCACCACACACCCCACACCACACACACCCCAAACACAAAACACACACACACACACACACACACACACACACAACACACACAACACACAAATTGGGTGGGGGAAATTTTAGATGAAAATAAAAAAAAAAAAAAAAAAAATTTTAAAAAAAAAAAAAAAAATAAAAAAAAAAAAAATAATAAAAAACAAAAAATAAAAGAAAAATATATTAAATAAAAAATTTTTAATAAGGATAAATAAAATAAAAATAAAATAAAAAAAATAAAAAATAAAAAATAATTTTTAATATATATAATATATAATAAAAAATTTTAATAAATTATATAATATATTGGTATATGATATTACATAATACATACATACAAATCTATTATCACATAAATCTATTATTTTATATATATATATTGTGTGTGTGGGGGTGTGTGTGTGTGGGGGTGTGGGTGGTGGTGGGGGGGGGGGGGGGGGGGGGAGGTGGGGGTGGGGTTTTTCCAAAAAAAGAAAAAAAAAAAATATAAAATTAATAATAGAAAATGAAGACACACAAAAACCACAACACACATACACCCACCACACACCACACACCACACACACACACACACACACCCCACACCAAAAAACACACCCCACCACAAAAAAAAAATATTAAAAAAAAAAAAAAAAAAAAGGAAAATACAACACACACACACACACCCCACACAGAAAACAACACACCACACACACACAAAAAACAACACACAACACAACCACACACACACACACACAAAACCCACACACAAAAACACACACACACACCACACACAAAAAAAATAAAAAAAAAAAAAAAAATTTTAAAAAAATTAAAAAAAAAAGAGATAAAAAAAAAATATAAAAAATAAAAAGAATGAGAAATAAGAAAAGAAAAAACACAGGATTGGGGAAAGAGAGAGAGATAAGAAAGGTAAAAAAGAAAAAAAGATAAAAGAGAAAAAAGAATAGAGAGAATAAATATAGAGAAAGAAAAAAAAAAGGGCAGAAGACAATTAAAAAAGGGGAAAAAGAAAAAAAAGGAAAAAAGAAAGAATATAGAAATAAGAAAGAAAAAAAATAAAAAAAAAAAATATAAAGTTTAAAAAAAAAAAATACAAAAAAAAATAAAAGGGAAGATAGAAAAGATAGAAGATAGAAGAAGAAGATAGAAGAAAGAAGAAGAAGAAAAAAGGATAAGAAAGAAGAAGATAAGTACCGGCATGAATAGGGGGGGGGGTGGGGGGGGGGGTGGTGTGGGGGGGGGGGGGAAAAAAAAACAAAAATATAAAAAAAAGGGGGGAAGAGGGGGGTTTTTTTTTTTTTGGGGGGGAAAAAAAAAAAGAAAGGGAGAGAGGAAAAAAAAGAAAGAAATAGAAAAAGAGAGAAGAAAAAAAAAAAAAAAATAAAAAGAAATAAATTTAAAAAAAAAAAAAAAAAAAAAAAAAAAAAAAAAAATAGAAAAGAAAAATTTAAAAAAAAAAAAAATAAAAAAGAAGAGAAAAAAAAAAAAAGAAAAAAAAAAAAAAAAAAAAAAAAAAAAGTTAAAAAA
>NC_051402.1:14367283-14369783 GCF_015228065.2 Penaeus monodon
ATATAAATGTATATATTAAATAAATAAATATAAATATATATATATTCATATATATATATATATATATATATATTATATATATATATATATATATATATATACATCATATGCGAGGAGGGCTTAGAGTTCAGCTTTCTCAGGGCTTGGTAGGCAGGGCAAGGGTCATTTACCACAAAATGGCCTTCAACCTCCTCAGCAAGATTCCTGATGAACTGTTCCTTGTTCAAACTCAGCAGCGTCTGAGCCCTACGCACCAAGATCTGATTGCCATTCAGCCGAGGCATGCGACACGCTTTAGTGGCCTCCAGTATCTCCAGGGAGATGGAATTCTGACTTCCCATCGGGCGTATGCCAAAGGACTCCTGCACTGCTTCGAGTGTTTCACGCTTGTTCTGTAAATTGATCAGTGACTGCCATGATGAACCCACCTGGCACACTCCTCCTCCCTCAGTCTGTCCAAGTGAAACACCCTAGAGTGGCAACTGGAGGGACGAGGAGTTTTGAAGTGGACCCATAGGGTAGCCACTACCAGCCCATGGTCAGTGCCACAAAACTTGGCACTCTGGTAAACTCTACAGTTCTGGAGGATCCTCCATTGCATGCTAACAAGAATGTGGTCAATCTCCATGGCCACTATACCCTTATCACTATGTCCAGCAAAGCGGGTCGGAGCACTGATACCAGGAGCCAGAGATCCTCATTCTCTGGGGCCTAGCAAATTCCCAGAGAAGGAGGCTGTTCTCGCTGCTGGGATCAGCTCTAGAACCATGGGGGCCGACAGACATCTCGTAGCCAGCTCGATCACAGCCGGATACCACATTGAAGTCGCCCAGAACAATGTGAATATCTTGCTGGGGGCAATTGTCTGCCACAGATGTGTGTGTGAACATTGGGTTCGTGAACACTGGGCTGAGTATTTTGAGCAGTTGTACCAGGTAGACCCTCTAACAGTTAGCATGGATGTAAGTGGTATCACAATACTTGTGCCAGACCCACCCATCAGTGAGGAACCTCCTTCCCTAACTGAGGTTAAGATGGCGATTTCGAAGTTGAAGTGTGGAAAAGCCATGGGTTCATGTGATATCCCTGCTGAACTTCTAAAGGCTAAGGGTAAACCTATGGCTCGAGGCATGCATGCAGTCTTGACTGCCATCTGGCAGTCTGGTACTATTCCCCCTGACCTGTTGAGAGGCGTGGTCATTCCTCTCTGGAAGGGGAAAGGGGATCGTTGGGAATGTAACAACTACTGTCCCATTACACTGCTCAGCATACCAGACAAAGTTTTCGGCCACATTCTTCTGAAACGGATCCGGGACCACCTACTAAGGCACCAGAGACTGGAGCAGTTTGGATTCACTTCTGGCAAGTCCACAATAAACCATATTCTAGCACTTTGAGTAATTGTGGAATGCCGTCGTGAGTTTGGTTGTGGGTTGCTTGCAGCCTACATTGACCTCAAGAAGTCGTTTGCCTCGGTGCATCGAGAATCGCTATGGGAGATTCTGAAACTTAAGGGAATTCCGACACAGATTATTGGCCTAATAGCAAGCCTATATACCGGTACTGAAAGTGCTGTAAAGTGTGGTGGGAGCTGTCAGACTTCTTCCCTGTTAATTCAGGGTTGAGGCAAGGCTGTGTACTTACACCAACACTTCTCAACCACTGCATGGACTGGATAATGGGCAGAGCTACTACTCAAAGTCAAAGTGGAGCAACATTGGGCAATATCAAGGTCTCAGACCTTGCCGATGATTTTGCTATCCTATGTGAGTCTATGGAGTCACTGGTGGCGGCTCTTGATACATTTAGCAATGGGGTGAAGCCCTTGGACTTCACCCCATTGTTTCCTGACCAAGTTTCAGGTCTTTGGGTGCCTGTTAGGGAAACCCATTCAGTTGATCCATGCTTGTGGTGAGGACGTTGAAGTCACAGAGAGCTTTGTATACCTTGGTAAAGTAGTCCATATCTCTGGGCTGTTAGACGAAGAAGTCAGTAGACGGACTGGTCTGGCAACAGGAACCATGAACTCAATCAACAAGAGCATTTGGAGATGTTGTTACCTATGCAGAAGGACCAAGCTGCGTGTCTTCAAGGCCCTGATACTACCAGTTTTGCTCTATGGAAGCGAAACCTGGATGCTATCTAGTGCCTTGGAGTTTCGTCTTGATTCCATTTGTAACAAGTCTCTTCGCGGGATCCTGTGTGGAGGAGGCCCGTGGGACGACCCAAGAGGTCATGGCTTGGTCAGCACGACGAGACCTGTCACGAGGAATTAGAGATCGGCCAAGGCCCTGCCTGGAGACTCGCCAGGAGGGACCATCGTGGCTGGAAGCGAAGGGTGAATGCGGCCATGCGCCCCCGTTGGCGTTAGCCTCCCCCCCTCCCCTTAAGCCCTTCTGGCACTTGTCTTTTTACATATTAACTTAGTTTTACTTTTATTTTAGGATTTTGTATTTGATTTGTCATGTATCACGCTTTATTGGTCACGCTCCTAGTATGC
>NC_051402.1:14377283-14384783 GCF_015228065.2 Penaeus monodon
AGACTTCAATAAAACTCAATAACGGGGGATCCTATACCCAAATGCCGTATATACTGAAGAGACCCTGAAGGAAACGACTCGAGCCAGGAATATAATATCCGGCTCTCTTCTGCGTATCGTATGGGGCGCTCGCAAAATTCCCCGAAGGATATATAAATTTTCACGAATCACAACAAACGCTTTGGGGTTACCCAAAACATGCAAGCGACTCAAGAGGGTGAAAGGTTTTTGGTTTTTTTGTGGGGGGGGGGATTTTTTAAAAAATGAAAAAAAAAAAAGCGGGAATAATGATTCTAACTAAACCCTAGGGTCCTACATTAATTAACGGACGTAAACCGCGGGTCACACCGACTCAAAGGGAGACGAACGAATCGAATAACTTTACTCCGACGACGGAGCGCAGATCTATTAGGCGTTTACGCCACCAGGGCATATCGGGCAATCCTGTGCACTATGATATGTGGAAGTCCTACGCTATATCCAAATTCATACAATATTGTTAATCGCTTTCGCTCTAGCGACGATAGAACGTGTCACCAAACAGCAATGTAACAATGATATGTTTGCTTCAAATTAGATTTATCTTTTTTTTCTTTCAGTTGTTTCGGGAAAAAAGTGGTCATCTGACCCTACACGCCGCCACCGACCGGGAAAAGAGAAAATTGAGGTCAGTCAGGTCGGGGGCGAGGGTTAGGAAACGAGATAAAATGAAATGGTATTCGTGATAAGATAAAATCCACGAACGCGTTTAAATTCGTTGCCAGATGAAACCAATTAAATTCTCTAAAAACGAGAGAAAATTAAGTAATTACTTAATACACGAACGATATCATGTTTATTGGACAACATACTCGATCGCACGGAAATGCGATCTGAGTGGAAGAATAGTGGAGAACGTTGGCCATTTGCTGTTCATTAGCACCTTTTAACCCAACAAAAAAACAACTGCTTAACACAAGAATGGAGAAGGAAGGGGAAAAGAAATAAGAAAAGGGCCAAAAGTGTACTTACGTGTTTTTTCTTAGCCAGTCTTGAAAGCGGTCGAGCGGATTTCTTCGGGGTGGGTGTCCGTGTTGCATGCCAAAAGGATGCAACGGCCCTCGCTGCCACCAGATATAACGGCTAATTCTGTACTCTAGTACAGTGGCTGACAGGGAACGCAAAAACACACGTAAAAGGGTGAACACACGCTACGGACGACGTTACGGACTGTCTAAAGGGTCAAAAGCGCCGCGCGGAGGTCACGGTCAGCTGCCGGAGAGAGGGCGGAGATGACCTACGCGCTGGTCGCTTGTACTACGAACTCTCCGGAGGGAGGCGGAGAGGTGACCCTACCGCGTCGGTAGCTTGGCACGGACTGCCCGGTCAAACGAGGTCAATATAAAATGGACCTCCGCCCTCGCTGAGGGGTGGTTCTTATTTGGGACATTTGGATCCACGTGGAAAAACAGACTCGTGGTCCACTGGTAACAGAAATAGGAATTCACATCTGAACAGAAAATAGAATTATCCACATCTTATACACACACACACACACACTCAAACAACACACACACACTCACTCTTCCACGCAGAAACAAAGGACACTGAAACCTTTTCATTAATAAGGTTATTGCCTGGCGTAGTGCAGGACATAATGAATCTATGCATGTATCTCTTTGCGCTGTGATTTGTCAGTCGTGACGGAGTGACTCATACATAATGACAATTTTATTTTGCATTAATTTTTCTCTGTGTAACGACAATTGGTTCAAGTAAAATCCTTGCCATGCCAATTATCGTTTACATTTATATACTCTCATATCTATCAGAGATGATTGTAGTGTCAAGCTAGGTCCACACAGATTGCTACTGACATCTCCCTCTCTATTTTTCTTCTTTATCTTGGGGATGTATATAGCAGTCGGACCGACGATATCCGACAAGGTACCAAAGGAGGTCCCTGCTGCAGAAAACAGTCATTCTTAGGGTGTTGTATGATGATGTCACTGAAAGATCGCCAGAAGCATGTGGACCGGGGTGTTTGTCAGAGCTAGGTATTAAGCCACCCCATGATGTAGTGGAAGGGCACTCCAAGCCGTACATCCAGCGACGGACCAGGAACTTGCCAGCACAGGTACCAGTCGCCCCCAGGATGTTGTTGAGGGCGCCACTAGCTGGGTGCCCGCAGATCCAGTCAAACATAGGATACAAGTCATCGCAGGTATCAGCCGCCCTGAGATGCTGAAGAGGGACCCTCGTACCTGGCTGCCCGTAGATCCAGACGAAGATACGAGAACAGTTGGACGAGCATGCAAGCCGAGGACCTGGACGAGATCTGCGCGACGTGTGGACGAGTACACCGCTGGTAGATCGGACAAGGGCTATGGGGAAGACTAGATGAATCCAAAGTCCCCCCCAAGGAGAACCTGTGTGACCTTTTAGGTCGTCGAGGACGGATAGACTATCACCAAGGACCAGAATGAGCAGGGATGAGAGCCACGAGATGCATCAAGGGGACAACACACGCGAGAACGAGAGGACCAGCAAATCAGGACGAGCAAAAACTTGGGTCACCCTGAGGCCAATTAAGGCACATTGAGGGCGGAGGCATTCGTAGGTGCTGAACAAATTGGAGGGTCATTAACAGACAGAACCAGTGACCTGATATCGCTCCACCCACATTTCCTGCAGCTGCACTTTCACACCAAAGGTATGGTGGGAACGTTCATGCTTGTGTATGAGGATGACCCAATTTAATCAGTTTTGTGCAAGCGCTTGATGTGACCAGTATGTCACTGACTTGGTCCCTCCAGGACATGCGACCACACGCTCATTGCTTACCCTAAGACATCGTTCTTGTGTGTCCTTTACTGTGTTATTCTATTCCTTAATAAAGATTCAAGCCGTTATACAACTATAACAACTATAACCTGCTAGGCCCTTGTACTTAAGGAATCTAAGCCTGTTACAATATATCTATATATATAAAATTATAGATATATATATATAGATATATATATATTATATATATAATAATATATTATATATATATGTATCTAATATATATATTGTAACAGGCTATGAATCCTTAGTACAAGGGCTAGCAGGGTTATAGTTTGTTATAGTTGTATATAAACGGCTTGACTTCTTTATTAAGGAATTAGAATAACACAAAGTAAAGGGACACACAAGACGATGTCCTTAGGGTAAATAAAACGGTAAGCACGAGCGTGGGGGTCGCATGTCTGGAGGGACAGTAGCAGTGGACATCCTGGTACATCAAGCGCTTTGGCACAAAAACTGAGTTAAATTGGGTCATCCTCATGGTAAACAAGCAGTTGAACGTCCACCAGGCCTGTGGTGGGGAAAGTGCAAGCTGCAGGAAATGTGGGTGGAGCGAAGATCAGGTCACTGTTCTGTCTGTTAATGGACCCTCCACATTGTTCAGCCCACCGACCAATGCCTCGCCATTCAAGTGCCTTAGATGGCCTCAAGGTGGACCCCAAGGTTTGGCTCGGTACTGATTTGCTGGTCTCTCGTTCTCGCGTGTTGTTTTGTTGTCTTGATGCATCTTCGTTGGCTGCTCATCCCTGATAATCATGGTCCTTGGTTGTAGGTTCTATCCGTCCTCGTACGGACCCTAAAAGGCTACAACCGGTTCTCCTGCTTGACTTGGGATTCCTCTAGTCTCACCATAGCCCTTGTCCCGATTTTATCTCATCGGTGTATCGTCCACACGTCCTCGCAGATCTCGTCCAGGTCCTCGGCTGCATGCTCGTCCACATGTCCTCGTTTATCTTAGTCTGGATTCACAGGGAATCCAGGTACGAGGGCGTCCTCTTCAGCATTTCTCAGGGCGGCTATACCTGCGAGGACTGTTTTTTTTTTTGTTCCTAGTGTTTGAAGGATCTGCGGGCACCCAGGCAGGTGGCGCCCTACAAACAACATCCTGGGGCGACTTGGGTACCTGTGCTGCAAGTTCTGGTCCTTCGCTGGATGTACCTGCGGGGAGTGCCTGCCACTACATCATGGGGTGGGCTTAATACTGCTCTGACAAACACCCCGGTACACAGGCTTCTGGCGATCTTTCAGGTGACATCATCATACAAACCACCCTAAGATTGTACTGTTTCTGCAGCAGGACCCTTTGGTACCGGGTCGGATATCGCGGTACCGATGCTAGATACACTCCCAAGATAAAGAAGAAAAATAGGAGAGGGAGATTTTCCCGTAGCAATCTGTGGGACATAGCTTGAACTACCAAATCATCTCTGATAGATATGAGAAGTATATAATGAAACGATAATGCAAATGTGCAAGGATTTACTTGAAACCAATTGTCGTTAACACAGAGAAGAAATAATATGCAAAAAGAAATTGTACATTATGTATGAGTCACTCGTCAGACTGACAAATCCACAGGCAAAAGATGATACAATCATAGATTTCTTATGCCTGCAACTACGCAGCAATAAACCTTATTAATGAAAAGGTTTCAAGTGTCTTTTGGTTCTGCGGGAAGAGTGAGTGTGTGTGTGGGTGTGGAGTGTGTGTGTGTGTGTGTATAAGATGTGGAAAATTCTATATCTGTACAGGATGGGGATAATTCTATTCTGTTACCAGTGGAACACGAGGCTGTTCACGTGGATCCAAATGTCCCAAATAAGCAACCACCCGCTCAGCAGAGGGCGGAGGTCACATTTTATATGACCTCGTTTGACGGGAGTCCGTGCCAAGCTACCGACGGCTGGTTTTATTAGGCGGGTCACCTCTCGCCTCCTCCGGCGGAGAGTTCGTGTCAAGCGACCAGCGCGGGGTAGGTCAGCTCCGCCTCTCTCCGGGAAGCTCTGACCGTGACCCTCCGCGCGGCGCTTTGACCCATTTAGAAAGTTCGTAACGTCCGTCGTAGCGTGTGTTCACCCTTTTACGTGTGTTTTGACGTCCCTGTCAGCCACTGTACTAGTCAGTACGAATAGCCGTTATATCTTGGTGGCAGCGAGCCGTTGCATCCTTTTGGCAGGCAACACGGACACACCCCCCCCGAAGAAAACTTCCGCTCGACCCGCTTCAAGACATTGGCTAAGAAAAAAAACACCGTAAGTACACTTTGGGGCCCTTTCTTATTTCTTTTCCCTTCCTTATCTTCCCCCCTCACATACATGTAGTTAAAGCGTTGTTTTTGTTGGGTTTAAAAGGTGCTAATACGCAAATGGCCACGTTCTCACTATTCTCCACCTCAGATCGCATTTCCGTGCGAATCGAGTATGTGATCAATAAACATGGAATATCGTTCGGTTAGTTAAGTTTTTTTTTTAAAAAAATTTTAATTAGTTTACTCTCGTTTTAGAGATTTATATTGGTTTATCGCAACGATTAAACGCTGTTCGTGATTTTATCTTATCACGGAATACCATTTCATTTTATCTCGTTCCTAACCCTCGCCCCGACCTGACCTGACCTCACTTTCTCTTTTCCGGTCGGGTGCGGCTGGGTAAGGTCAGATGACCACTTGGTTCCTCTAATTTGGAAGCAAACATATCATTGTGACATTGCTTTTTGGTGACACGTTCTATCGCGCTAGAGCGAAGCAGGGTTAAAAATATTGTATTATTGGATTTATAGCGTAGGATCTTCCCCCATATCATAAGTGCACGGATTGCCCGATATTGCCCGGGGTTGCGTAAACGCCAATAGATCTGCGCTCCGTCGTTCGAGGCGAGGTAAAGTTTATCGTTCGTTCGGCTCCCTTTGAGTCGGTGTGACCCCGCGGTTAAGGGTCCGTTAATTAATGTAGGACTGGGTTTAAGTTAGAATCATTATTCGCTTATTAATCAACACCTTTCTCACCCTCTTGAAGTCGCTTGCATGTTTTTGGTACCCCCAAGCGTTTGTGTGATTCGTGGAAAATTTATATATCCTTCGGGAATTTTTGCGACTCGCCCATTACAAGATACGCAGAGAGAGCAGGATATATATCCCGGCTCGAGTTCGCTTCAGTCATATCACGGCATCTTGGGTTATAGGGGATCCCCCCGGTATTGAGTTTTTATTGAGTCTGACGTTGCAAAGCAGACAGTACCTCGCAGTTCAGATTTCTGACCCGAGGAAGATTGGCTTGATAAAAAATAGGCGAATATTTTTTTCATGTCACCATTCATTCATGCGTACATTCTGTCGCATATCATTATATGTTTTGAATCAATTTGGTAGTTGAAATAAGAGAGTCTTAAATAGCTAGCATTGCTTAAATTTACTTCAGGTTTTTGATAGGGAACGTTAATATCGTGTTTATTGATTCATTCTCTGTTGAGGTCCACTCTCGATTCCCTCTCCTTAACGATAGCGTCAATCACACACGCATACACACAACACAATCAGCTCAATCACACACACAGGATAAAAGCACGACCCTTTCATTGTCTTAGTGCCGGCCGTAAAGATTATCTCTTTAGGCCCGCAATTTTGTCTGTCGCGGGTCTGTATACAAGTTACATATATTTCTTATCTGTGTAACGAATATGGTTCAAATAGATCTTCGCGGATGCGACGATTGTCGTTCCCTTATTTTTCTTTAATTAGCATATCTATCAGAGATGGGTGTAGTTCAAATAGGGGTATATGCGGAACGCCTACTGACATCGCCCTCTTCTATTTCTTCTTTACCTTGTGAAAATAAAACACAAAATGAAAAAAAAAAGACGAAAATAAGCTTAAAAAAACCACATTTAAAAACCGGTAATTGTTCTGAATAACCGGTAGTGGTAATTACCACCCCATCTTCTCTGTTGCCTTTCTTTTCTTTACTCTGGCCCTTAGTGTATGATCGGCTCCCCGACTTTAGAGTGCAGTCGGACCGACACGGCACCGAAGGAGGCCCCTTAGGATGCTGTGAGAAGGACGTCATCGAAGATCGCCTAGGCCCCACGGACCAAGATTTTCGTCAGAAAAGGTACCGGGTCGCCCCAGAATGCTGGCATGGGCGACGCTGGCGGACCCCTGCAAAATCGGTCAACTCCAGGAGCTCGTAGCGCAGGTAAAAGCCGCCCCGAGATGCCGCCCCTCCCCGACCCCGTAGATCCGGACGAAGATTACGAGGGACGTGTGGACGCGAGAAGGCCCTGGACGAGATCTGTGAGGACGTGGGACGAGGACGCCGCCAAGTTAGGCCTGGGCCAGGACTACGAGGAGGTCAGGACGAATCCGAAGTCAAGGAGGACTTGTGCGAGACTTTCGAGGACGTGTGAATATCGAGGAACGAGCAAAATTACACCAAGGACCAGGAGGATGAGGACAACATGGACGGGGCAGCCACGAAGTTGAACCAGGACAACGCACGAGAAACGAGACGACCAGCCAAGTTAGGTCCCCCTTAAAAGGCGCCTCGAGGGCGAGGCGCAAAGTAGGTGGCCGAGAAATATAAGATGTGGATAATTCTATTTCTGTTACAGGATGTGATAATTCTATTTCGGTTACCAGGGACCACGTGGTGTTTTCCAACGTGGATCCAAATGTCACAAA
>NC_051402.1:14387283-14400692 GCF_015228065.2 Penaeus monodon
GGGAAAACAGAATAATTTACATGGCTATATATGCCAAACGCAGGTGTTACGGGGGAAAGTCCCTGCCCTGGCTCAAGAAGGTAACCGCGTTGACCTTCAAGGGTGGAATTCCAAAAGTGTTATTTCCCTTTTATTACCTAAAATACGGTCGTTATATCTTGAGACAAAAAGTCTTGTATGTGGGATGGTATCCAAGGTTATTCTACCTTTCTGTCGCGGGTCAAATTTGGGAAATATTGTATCTTATTTTTTTTTTTTTCTTTTTTTTTCTTTCTTCTTTTTTTTTTTTTTTTTGTCTCTCCATTCAAGGTCTCTTCCGTATTTCTCATATATTTTTTTCCCTTTTTCTTTTTTTCTTTTTTTCTTTTTTTTCTTTTCTCTTTTCTTTTTCAGGACCCGAATCTTCTCATGTGTTTCAGCCCCGTTCGAGTCGCAATCTTTTTTTTTTTTCTTCTTCCTTTTTTTTTATTATTTTTTCATTTTATACTCGTAAAATAATCATATAAATAAAAGTTTTTTTTAGGGGGGAGGGCTTTCAGGTCTTTCAGCCCCGGGCGAGGGGGATTCGAACCGCGACCGCGTATTCGAACCCGCGATCACGGATCGAGCAGGCGCCTTAACCCACCCCGGCCACCGGGGTTTGAGGGGCAGAGCCTTTGTTTATAAGGGGTATTTTTTGTAACTGCCCCCCTGTCAAGCACACAACCACACCTTAAGCATTGACGACCTGCTTGTGGTTGTTTTGTATTTTGTGTGCGCATGTATGTACCGAGGTGTGATAAGCACCGCGTAAGAGGTGACGAGGGGGTTTGAAAGGAAATGGCCCTGGAAAGCTGAACTTGGTGGCGTTGCGAGAGTTCACAGTACCCAATAGCAGCGTATTTCCTTTATCTGTGAACTGACTACCCCTAAAGGTGAATCATTATTATGTTTGTGGATTGCAGTAATATTCCATTTATAAAGATAATGCGGACTTGACGCATTTTTATGTTTCACCATAATTTATTTTTGTTAATGTAATAAAAAAGTTAATGTTGCGATATCCTTCCCTAAAGGCGGTCAATGTTTGGCAGACACACGAGTTGGTTGCCCTGAAACATCATATCAGTGGCTGGGACATTGAAGTCAACGCTTAAAAACCATCGGATAAGAGCAAATAAGAAGAGTGAAGAAGTGAAGTGAAGTGTAGTGAAGTGGACTAGTGATATGACTGTAAAGTGTAAAAAAGGGAAACTGTAAATCGATGTTAACTGTATTTTTTTAATTTTCTATGCATAGTTTAAAACATATGCCGATCTGAAAAATAAAATGGTTTAAAGGTTTATATACTTTTTTTTGGATCCCAATCGTCTCGACCATACTCGTATATATATTCCTGTGTATACAGAGAGCGGTCAGAACCAAAGGGGATATCTACAAAAAAAATAAGATCTGACATAACATATCCTTACAAACTGGCGCCCGAACAGGGACGTTCTAATATATATATTCGTTTGGTTGATGGACGTATTGGGTTCATAATTAAAGTTTATAATTATGACTTCGCTAAGTGAATGATGAAGCTCGGAAAAAACTAGGGTTAGCGGGAGAAAACTTGCAAGAATTCGTAAGAGAAGAGAAAAGAAAAGAGCGTAAAAGGGTTTCGAATTAGAGCGCGAAGAAAAGAGCGAAGGACGGAGAGAAGCTAGAAAAGTGGAATTGGAAATGGAAACTAGAATGAAAGAACTTGAATAGAAAGACTAAGATTACGAGTGCAAAGTGACGAGAGTGAGACGTATGAAGTAAAAGCTGAGTTTTTAAACCAGCACTTCAAAAACTGCCTGTGTTCAACAAGGTAATGACAGTATAGACGCGTATATACTCCGGTTCGAAAGACTAGCAACAAGCGCCGGATGGGACCGAGACGTTTGGGCGGTCAGCTTAGCCTCCTTGTTGCAAGGGAAAGCGCTATCGAGACGTACCACCATCTCTCGCCAGTGGAAGCGCGCGACTTCGAGCGAGTGAAAGAAGCGCTGCTCAGGTGTTTCCATTGCACGGCCGAGGCCTTTAGGCTAGATTCCGTAATTCGAAATTCCACAAAAATGAAACCGCTTCGCAATTTGCCAACAGACTAAAGAACAATTTAACAAGATGGGTCGAACTTGCAGGCTGTGAAACAAACCTCTGTTGATGTATTTGATCTTACGCTACAGAACAATTTTTGAAGAGCGTGTGATAAAAGCATGGTGCTATTCTTAAAAAAGCATGTTTTTAAAAAACTTTTAATGAGATGAAAAAATTTTGCAAAATTTGTATATGGAAGCGCATGTAATGGTAGGAAAGATAGAGAGGGACATGAGAAAAACGCGACAGGTATGGGAGTGAGAGGAAAATTTAGCAAGCTCTGCGTCAGGAGTGAATAGGGGCGAGGAAAGGATGAAAGGCGGAGCGCGTGCTTGTTTCGTTTGTGTGGGACGAGGTAATCACCTTGCCAAGGATTGCATAACAGGTTCGGAGGGTCAAAGTACAAAGATTGTAAAATAATCATATCGAATGTTGAAAAAAGCGGCAAGGGCAAAACATAGTGATAAGTTGATGATTGCAAGAGGTAAAGCGGAAGGGTGTGAGAGTAGACGTGTTTCGTGATCCTGGATGTACGACAGTGCTAGTGAAAGATGTTTGGGCCTAGAAGCAAGTTCACGGGTAGAATGGTTGACATAAGGATGGCCAATAATATGGTGTTTAAGTATCCAGAGGCTTTTATCTATGTCGATACTCCCTTCTTTTCTGGTAATTAATTAGGCTTGTCTGCCAGATCCTATATATGAGTTGGTGATCGGGGCGATTTAGGGATCGACTGATGGGGAATGAGTGTGATGGTGGGGCGGTGACGACAAGGGCTGCAGAAAAAAGAGGAAGGGAAAAATGTGTTCGAGGTCAGTGAAAATTAAGTAAAAAAATGTTTTTTAAAAATCTTCGAAAAAAAGACATAGGTAAATGCAAAGGGGGGATAAAACTCTTGATAAAATTCGTGAGCATGCAGGTCTAAGAAATTATTCAGTGGTAAGTCCGAGGGTGAGTCGCACAGTTTCGTGGTGAAGCGCGGCGCGTTATACCGGCGCGTTCAAAAGGCCGCAGCAGGTGACTGAGCAGTTGGTGGTGCCGGAGTGTTTCGGGACCCCGGTGATGGGCTGGCCCCCGACTCTCTCATGGGAGGGCATCTCGGGATAAAAAAAAACCACAGCGCGGATACAAAGCAACTTTTTCTAGCCGGGAATGTGCATAGAGGATAGACGGTATTGCAGGTCCGTGAAAGTATGTCAACGCACGGTCGACAAGGGGACGTGTCAGCAGAGTCAAGATGGGGAGAGGCCGCTTATTCAGGAGCCTTTTCAACGAGTGGCCGTGGATATAGTAGGTGGATAAGGCCTCGGGCGAATGATGGATCGCGATATATTCTTACAATTGTTGATTACGCGACGCGTTTTCCGGGAAGCGATCGCTTTTAAAAATTTGATACGTGCCCCAGTTGCAGAAGCTTTACTTTCGGTTTTCAGTCGTGTTGGTATCCCGAAAGAAGTAATGTCGGACAGGGGTAGCCAGTTTACGTCAGATATGATGAAGGAATTTAATGTTTGCTGTCTATAAGGAGTCTAACAACCACACCGTACCATGCGATGAGTAATGGTCTGGTTGAAAGGTTCAATGGCGTTTTAAAAAAGATGTTGAAAACGTATGTGCCAAGAGCAACCGAAAAATGTGGCCAACGATTTATAGATCCGTCCTATTTTCGTTATCGCGAAGTTCCGCAAGCAAGCACGAAGTTTTCACCGTTTGAACTTGTCTACGGCCATTCAGTGCGCGGGCATTCGCCTTGTTACGCGAGCTGTTGGAGGGCGATTGAGAGGCATCGAGGGACAACACGCGGACCACATACGAGTAAAGTGATTAATCTGAGGGAAAGGTTGCAAGAGACGTGTAAATTAGCGCAGGAGGAATTGGAAAAAGCTGGAGATAGTTACCAGTTACTATTATGACAAGCATGCGCGCGGGGAGGGAGGTGAAGTCGGAGATAAAGTGTTACTCCTACTTCCCACTAGTCATAATAAAAATCCTTTTGCAGTTGGCAAGGACCCTTCGAGGTCGTTAACTACGTGCTGGATGTAAACGATACAGAACGTAAGTACCCTATCAATATGATCAAAACCTTATATGAGCGGTTCGTCAAAGAAGGCGACAGTAAGCATAGTAAAGATGTGGAACGCAGCAAAGTAACATACGATGTTGATGTAATGCGTGGCGTAATCGGTGGTAAGAGTAACGTTGATGGGAGTAGTGAACAAGAGAATGAGATTATTCAGTCCTCGTTTTGTGTGGCAGTCGTTAGCGAAGACTGCCACAAGGGAGGCGAATTAATTATGTCCCAAGCTATGTACAGGAGGAAGACGCGAGTAAACGTAAGAGTAAATGAGGAATTGAGCGCGGAAAAAGAAGCGCGATGTGGAAAAAGTGTTGTCGGAGTATAGCGCGGTATTCACGGATGTCCCGGGAAGAACGGATGTCATTGCGCACCCCAATTAATTTGACTAGTAATAAGCCAGTAAATACTAAACAATACCTATTCCTTATGCACTGCCAACAGAATACGACGATGAAGTAACTGGATGCTCGAGCTAGGCGTGATAGAGCCTTCAACCTCACTTACTCGAACCCGCTAATTGCAGTAAAGAAAAAGGAGGGGGTGATCGCGTTTGTTTAGACAGCCCCAAGATAAATAGATTGGCAGTATTTGACTCGGAACCCAGCCAGAGAGGATTTGATAATGATCGCATTAGCGGTAGTAAATATTCACAAAGATCGATCTTTCCCGCGGGTATTGGCAAATCCCATAGATGAACAAAGTAAGCCTTATCACCGCATTCCAGGGCGAGCAAGGATTGATGCAGTTTAAAGTTGCACCTTTCGGGTTAGTTAAGCAAGCGCGACGTTCAACCGCATGATGAGGAAATGTTTAACGACACCGCTAACGATGTCGTCGATGATTTGTTAATTCACACGAAAGGATGGGAGGAGCACATTTAAAAACTTTGATAAAAGTTTAATATTCTGGCAAATGCATCGCTCACTGCTCGCCCGTCGAAAACTAAGATTGGGATTTTTACCATAAAGTACCTAGGAAGCGATGTGGGGGGTGGAGTGGGCGCAAACAACCGCGGATAAGGTAAACAAGAAAATGGATGTTAACTGTATCTTTTAATTTCTATTATGGTTTAACTACATATGCCGATCTGAAAAATAAAATGGTTAAAGGTTTATATTTTCTTTGGATCACAATCGTCTCGACCATACTCGTATATATATTCTGTGTATACAGAGAGCGTCAAAAACCTAAGGATATCTACAAAAAAAAATAAGATCTGACAATAACATATCCTTACACCCCCCCCCTCTTTTTTGGGTGTGAACGTGGGCGGGCATTTGTGTCGTGCGTGTGCATTAATTAAATTTTTCGATCAAGAAGAACAATTATCATTATTATCAGTAGTAGTAGTACCCATTATAGTAGTATTATCTAGAAAATAATATTACATTTTTTTTTTTTTTTACCTTTTTCTTTTCTGTCTTCTCTCTCTCCAATATTCGGGTTTTCTTGTTTCAAAGACACATTTTCCTAAGGTATCAATGTGCAATTTTCAAATTTCTTTTTTTTTTTGCCACGATTTGTATTTTTATTATTAGTGCTGATATTTTTGGAGAGGTTGCAATCTGTGATTATATCTTTTTTCTTAAATCTTCCTGGGGAACAGTTGCAGTCTGCAAGATGTGTATATATATATATATATATAATATATATATATATATAAAATATATATATATATATATATATATATGTATTTTTTTTTTTTTTTTTTTTTTTTTTTTTTTTACGGTTTAGGTCCAGTTTGAGCCGCCGTGGGTCAAGCATGATTTTCCCAAAAAAGGTATTTCTCTTCTCGGAAGGGGGGGGGGGGGGAGAATGTCAGGTGCGTCAGTCCTTAGCTCATTATCTTCGTAATTGCCTGTCGCTGTGACATAGAAGGTTTATTAGTTCCTTACGGAGGCAAATTTATTTTCGATGAAATTACTTATGCATAATATTTATGCAATAATTATAACACCTGAAGCATAATTCTATGCTTGATCTTTAATATATTTATTGGTATATGTAAAATATTTATTGACAGATAAGCGACAGATAGATATAAGAAAATATTTAAAACTTTAAAAATTCTATAAAAAAAATATTTTACAAAATACCGATAATATATTAAAGATCAAAGCATAAATATTATGCTTTAAGGTATAAAATTATTGCATAAATAGTACGCATAATTAAATATGTAGTAGATATGTATATAAAATTTTATTTTTTATTGTTTATTTATTTTTTATTCATTTGCATTTTTCTTTTTTCGTTTTTTTTACTCTATTTTTTTCTTTTTTTCTTGTTTTTTGAATTATTTTTATAGTCTTTTTTTTTTTTTTAAATCCTTTCAACTAAAAAACAGAAAGATCGGCCGCCCGTCGCCTGTATCCCAAGCACAAGCGCCAAAACTGCCTTCCTTTCCTCTTGAACTAAAAAAGGGTCGTGCTCGGGGCGCTCCGCCAGCGCCTGCAGCGCCGCCGGCGGCATCTTCATGCTCTCCGCCACAAACGCAGCATCACGCCCACGCCCACCACGTCGCACTGCTCCGTCAGCGGCGTGCTTGGTGCACGCACGCGCAGTACACGACCTGCCGCCCTTTGCTGCTCTCGGGGGGCACTGGCCATTAATATGAAACTATGATAATCTGTATTATCGGTTTTATTATTACCATACTAATAGATGTTTCATAGTATCATTACCTTATTTTGTTGTTATCATTATTATCATTGCTATTATTTTTTTTGCGTCATCTTTCATTATCATCATCAAACATTATTATCTTTTTTCACTTTTATCAGTTTTGCTGTTGCTGTCTTATTGGTTTATCTTTATAAATTCTGTTGTTAAATTATTTATATTATTTATTATTATTATTATTATTTAGATCTGCTAATTAAAATCAAACACCGGGGCACTACCAGCGACCTCCTTTGAGGCAATGGAACACAACAAAAACATGCGCATAACTTTTGCAGCAGGTTTCCCGAGTGCATAGCAAAGCAGTACATTACCTCATTCCACTCTTCCTTGCCCATTTAAGTCTTGTTTCTTTTGTTTGTTAGTACAAGATGGCCGAACCGCAGGGCCAGGGGTGGGAGCTAACCCTTTCCTAGGACCTGGCGGATTTTGATAATGGAAGGACGTAGACTCAGTTCTGCCCTGGGGGATGCGCCCCTTGCTTATCCGCTTTGACGGGCGAGGGCTTATCACCCACCCCCTACTCTTTCTTGAGAGGCATTATTATGACCATTGTTTTTTTTTATTATTTTATTAAAAATTATCAACATCATTTTCATAATTATTATTATTACAGTTATTATCATATTATGATTACATTTTTATTTACCATTATATTACTATGATTACATTATCATTGATATTTTTATTATCATTATAATTTTCAATTGCATTGATATTATCACTTGTTATTATCATTAGTAGCACTGTTATTTATGTTATCATTATCATAAAGATAATGAAATTAACGATGACATAGAAAGATAATAAGGATGGTAAAAAACAATAATGATTTTAAAATTATTATTATTTATTTTTATTATTATTATTATTATTAATGAATTAGAAGAAAGTCAAAAAAATAGTCTAAACAGCACAGCGCATGTTCTCAGAAGAGCTTTATCGATCTGAAGGGTTTTTGTGTTCGTGAATTGATTTGACTGTATGTTTGATTTTTGGTTGTTCTGCATAGTTTTCATGTTTTTGTTTATGTTCCATTTCCTCAAACTTCAATCACCTTAGGCGCTGGTAGTGACCGGTGTTTGATTTTAATTAGCAGTCGAAAGAAACTTTTCCATAATTTATATAATAAAAAAATAATAATAAAAATAAAAATAAAAAATGTAATAATAAAAAATAGAAAATAATAAAAATGATAAAAAATAATAAAAATAACAAGAAATATAATAATAAAATAATAAAAAAAAAACAATCCAGGCGGCCTTATTGTCGTTGTTATTTTCACTTTTGGGTTTTTCTTTATTCAGGGGAGGGGGTAAACCGTCTTCTGTTCTGACGGCGGGTTAAGTCCCTTAAACCCCAGGGGGTGTCTTGGCCCGAACGGTATTTTACCGGTATTTGCAGCTGTTGCTGCCGCTTGCCTCGCGAGGGGACGTGTCTCCTTGGAAAAACACTCGTAAAACCCCCAAACACGAGCAGGTTTTAGAAACCCCTTTTAAAATTTCCGAGGCTAAAAAAGTTTCCCTTGGTTCGACCTTGGGTCCTGCAAAAAGTCAGAGACGAGCCGATGCCGCCAAAAAAACCTAAGACATTGAAGCAAATCGGTTTTTATATTCCCAATCGGAAGAAGGACACGCGAGAAGACACACCCTATTTCCTTTTTAAAGGGGGAAAATAAAAGGTTGCCCAAGTATTGTATGCCAGGGGGTTTTGTTTCGTGCGAAAAATTTTTAACATAAAGGGAGGGAAAAACAGTCGCAGTGGCTTGAGCGGAGGAGCGGGGGAAACAAGCGGGGGGGAGCAGTTGGGTGTGCCCCGTGAAGACCCGTGTTGCCTTTTGTGCCCTGATAAAAACTTTTTTGCCCAGTTATAAGCTGTTGTGCAGTGTGCCATGCGGTTCCCCCTTTTTTGGCCTATAAAAAAGAGTACGGTAAATAATTGTGTAAAAAAAGGAAAGACGCTTTTTGTGTTTACTTCGTCCCCTGCTCCCCATGGGTTTCCTCTTGGGTTTGGGCGTGTGGTCCCGGGTGCCTTTTGGAGTTTTCGGTTTTCACGACCCTGGGAAACACCCCGTCTGCCTACCTGCCTTGTTTTGGGGGCAGAGGGAGAGGGGTGGGGCCGAAAACAAAGGTGTAGAGGGGGTTTTGTGATATTTGTCAGTGAGAGCCCCCCATTTATCAAGTAGCCAAAGAGGGCGGCACCCATATAGAGCAGGCTATGACTGGGCAGGCAGGGTGAGGTGAAGCCGAGCAGTGGCCCTGATCACTCCCAGTTGGCCCGGTATGAGGAGGAAATGGCACAAAGGGGAAGAGCGGGCACAGAGGGAACCCGGAGAGGGCACCCCATCTGTCGAGATGAGGAAAGGGAAAGGCAGGGGAAAAACAGTTCTGCCAATTTGTTGAGGTGTCGAGCAATTTTGATCTGGAAGTGAAAATCAGCAGTACACGAAAAGGGGCCTGCAACAGCGGAAGAGTGAAGATGGAGGAGGGCGGGACTCTGAAGGGCGGGGTTTGGACCTGAGGAGGAAGTAAATGAGGAAAGGGGGGGCGCCACGAGGTAGTAACGTTGCAAGCGAGAAGGCAGACGGGGTTTTTGGCAAAGATGCCAGAGTGTAGATTTATGGGGTCGGGCCTGGGATCGGGGAGGAAACCCCGGGCCCTCGCGCTTTCGTGTCGCCCCCGTGGTCCTGCAGAAGGCTGGGGACCCATGGGAAAACCGCCCCCGGGGTTAGGTCGGCAAACCGGACCGGTCAACCCCCCTCGGCCTCCCTCACCCCTTCCCCCCCCCCAGGGTGTTAGTCACGCACGCGTTCTCCCCGCAGCCCCTGGGCCCTCCAGACTTCGTGGGGGTTTAAGCCAGTGAGTACGAGGGAAGGTGGCCTGGGGGCATATTTTCCCCTTTTGAAAGTGGATCTCCCCAGGGCGGGAAACCCGGGAAGAAAAAAAGGCCTGCAAGTGGTAACAGCGCAAAGGGGCCCGCGGGGAAGGTTTTGGGGCATTGCGGCATCCCAACGGCCTCTACACCAGGTGGCAGAGGCTTTGAAACGCCTTTTGGGGCACCCCCACCGGGGCCAGGTATATGGGCCACTTGAAAAGGGGGGACTCGTGAGCGGGCGGACCTTCCCAGCTGGCCGGATTGGAGGCGGGGTAAGGAGGTCGTACCCTGCGGCTGCGGAAGAGATGACGTGGTCCTGGGGGTGATTTTTTGTTGACGTTTACAGGACCAGAAGCTGAAAAACTACGTCAAGCAGGAACCCCCGAGGCCCTGCAGGGGGGGGCGAGGGCTTGGATTTCGGGCTTCAAGAAGGAACCAGGGGCCCTGGGCCAGCGCTCCCCCCCCCGTGCCCTGGGGCCAGAAGGCTAAAGGGAGAAGGTAGCATTGAGGAAAGGGGAGCCCCAACTTTCAAGGTTGGTTGGGCTGTGGTAAGGGGGGGCAAGACGTAGTCGGTGTCAGAGGAGGGAGAAAGTCCTCTCAACCCGACGGATCTGATGCCTCCAGGAGTGGAAGGACCCGTGGCAGGTTGGTCACCCTCTGAGTGCATGTCCTAAGGCAAGGAAGTGGTACAGGAGGAAAACTGGGGCAGGCGGAGAAGGGGCCGAAACCCAGCCGTCCTCGGTTCCCCCGGGGCCCCACTTGGGGTAAAAATGCCCTCGAACCACATGAGAGGTGGAGGGGTCAGTAGATGGGAAAACCATGGGACAGTGGACATGGGGCTGAGAGACCTAGTGCGGCCTGATATGTTGGCCACTTGCGAAATTTCCGATGACCCCGAGATGTGTGGGGCCGGGGCTTTTGTGCACCAAGGGGCCCGTGGGGGCGTATGGGGTGGGCAGCACGGGCAGCGGCGCCGGTGTAGTGGCCGATTGGACGAGCACTGTTTGCTGGGCCTTGTACCCCGACGCAGAGAGGGGGTGTGACCTTGGATGGAAAACTGGGGGGTTGCACGGTGAAGAGGTGCCTTTTCCGAGGTTGGCTGTGCAGAGGTATTACAGCTGAGCGACGCACCTTGCCCAAGACAGAGTCAAATCCGGTGTCGCGTCAAAAGTGATGCGTGGAGTAGAGGGCCGGGAGCCAAAACCCAAAATTTGAGCTGGCTGAGGGGTTGCGGTTGGGGGGAGCCTTTTTGGGGAAAGGGGGGGGGTTAGTTACAGTGTTGGTAGCCAAATTCCGATAAGGGCCCAGAAGGGCCAGCTGGGCAAAACTGGGCACTTGGAGGAAGGGAGCGTCGAAGAGTGTCGGGAGCGAGGAGTTGGGTTTGGGGTGGGCCGTTTCTGACTCTCGAGGACTTTGGGCACCGGTGTGGCGTTACAGGGGCCCGGATGTCTCCTGGGGCTGGGGAAAAAGAAGATGACGTAGCCCCAGTAGCGGCGATGAGGGCGGGCGACGGACGAATGAGGGGCGAGCATTTTGGGCTGGAGGGGATGAACGACTCAAGGTGACCAGGCCAGGTCTGGGGCAGGGAAAACCCCCCTTTGGGGCCAGCCAACTACCGCCGCCCACCCCCTCCCCCAAAAGAGCCCCAGTGAGAGCGAAGAAAAACCCCGCTGGGTGAAAGATTTTTTTGTTTGAGAATGTTTTTTTAAATTTTATGTAGTTTTTTTTTAGGGTTAGATATGTCAAGCAGGGGTCGTCGTTGTAGGGGGGGGATGTGAGCAGTGGGTTTTTGTTTTGTGCGAAACTGGTTAAAAATGAAGGGGCCGGGAAACATGTCGCATGGGGGGTGAGCGGAGGAAAAAAGCCGGGAGACGCAGTTTGGGGGCTGCTTTGAAGACCCCGTGTGTGCCCTTGTGCCGATTAAAATTTGGGGTGCCATTAAAGCTGTATGTGCAGGGCCCTGTGGTTTTTCCCCCGATTTTGCCCAAGAAAAGGAGTACGGGAAATAACTTGTAAATAAAGGAAAGACTGCATTTTTGTTTATTCGTGCCCCTGCCCCCGCCACTTTGGGGTTTCTCTTTGGGGCGGGACGCTGTGGTGCCGTGCCCTTTTGGGGCTTTCAGTGTTCACCCCTGTTTTAAACGCCGTCTGCGCCTCCTTTTGTTTGGGGGCTGGAGCGAGGCGGGCCCGGCGTACGTATTTTCAGAAAACGTAAAAGCGCCCCGGGAGGAGTAAATAATTTTAAAGCATAATTTATACAAAAATTTTTTTTTAATGGTGATATCAACTTTACATAATTTTATCTTTTAGTTTCCCTCTCTTACTTTTTTTTATTTTTCCTCTTTGTTCTCCATTTTAAAATTTTTGATCCTAATGCTTTTAAATTGACATGCGGCATTTTCTCGTATATCGAGGATCGTATTTTAGTCAAACAGTTAAATTTGCACAATAAGTTCATTTTCAATTTATCTTAAATAAAACATTTTTTACGCATAGAGTATAAATAGAAATTTAGACGTTATACGCAAAACCAGATCCCCACACACACGGATTTTAACAAAATTAAAAAATTTAGTTACCCCTAGTCATGAGGTCAAAGAAAACGTTAGGGGTGTTGGTTAAAGAAAAAAAAAATAGCAAGGGGATAATTTTTGTTAAAGATTCCCCCAGTTAAATATCGAGTAACTATAATCAAAGCACAAGATACTAACCTTTTAGCTTTGTTAAAATGTTATCGATATTTTATCATTATCTTAGGGGTGGGTTTGTTCATATCATGAGAGAGGAGAGAAAGAAATAGAAAAAGAGAGGGGAAAAAGAGGAGAGAGAAGGGGCAGAATGGAATGCAAATGAAAAGAGAAAATAAGTTATTTAAAAATAAAAAAAAAAAAGTTTTTACAATTTTGAAAAAAAAAAAAAAAAAAAGGAAGCAGTAAGACAAAAAGTCATGGAAGAATGAAAAAAAGGGAAAAGGAAAACAGAGCATATTGAAAGAAAAGAAAAACTAAAAAGGGAATTAAAGGCAAAAAAAGAAAAGGGAAAAAGAAGGGGCATGCAAAAAAGATATAAAAACAAAAAAAAAAAAAATATGATATACCAACACACACACCAGATTGGATGCGGCATGCCTCCCGTGCGTAGCCCCTGATATAAGAGATGATTTGTATAATATATAAAATATATATATATAATTTTTAAAATTTAAATATATAATATATATATGTGTTGTATGTTAAAATACATAAATAGTATATATAATAAATATAAAGGTTAAAAATATATATATATATATAATAAAAAAATATATTATATGAATATTAAAATGTATAATTATTATATATATATATTTTATATTTTATGTATATGTAATATTTAATAATTTTGGTATATATATTATATAAATATTATATATAATATTAATATATATTAAAATTTTTAATAAATTGTTGGGCCCAAAAAAGGTAAAGCAGGGGGGTTGAAAACCTTTCGGCGGGCGTGGTGGGGGGTTTCATATGCTGTAACGAAGATAAACGAAAATTTTACTAGGATCGTGAGCCCTTTTGGGTAATGGAGTTTCAAAAAAAAGAAAACGCAGTTTTTTTTTCGGAAAGGGGTTTTGCCCGGGGTTTCTTGTTTTCCGCGCCCGCCCCTTTTGGGGCGCCCCTTTTCGCTT
>NC_051402.1:14403292-14405736 GCF_015228065.2 Penaeus monodon
ATTTTATTATATATATTATATATATATATATATCTATTTATAATATACATATAAAATATATATATAAATAATATATATATTATATATATTATATTATATAATATATATATATATATATATATATTATATATATATATTAACAACACACACACACACACACAGCAACACACACACAAACACACGCACACACAAAGCACACACATTATAATATAATATATTTTAATATATATATTTTATATAATTTTAAAATATATAAAATATATTATATATATATATATATATATCTAATCTAATCTATTTCTATATCTATATCTTAAACTATATCTATATCTATATCTTTTATCTATATCTATATATATATATTAAAATATATATATAAATATATATATATATAATATATATAATATAAAATAATATATATTATAATATATATATAGATATAATATATATATATATATAATATATATTTTATTTTATATATTATATTAAAATGAACTTGAACATCACAAACCATTTAAATGTATATATATATAAAATATATATATTATTTAATATTAATATATATGAAATATTATATTATAATATTTTTATATTTATATATATATATATATATTTTATATTTATAATAATATATATTTTATATATATATATTTATAAAATTATATTTATACATATATATATATATAAAAATATAATATAAAAATATATTTAATATAATATTAATTATATTATTATTATATATATAATTATTATATATATATATATATATTATTAATTATATAAAATAAGAGAGAGAGAGGAGGGGGAGAAGAGAGAGAGAGAGAGAGAGAGAGAGAGGAGAGAGAGAGAGGGGAAACATTGTAAATATATATATTTAAAAATTTTTTAAAATTAAATTTTATATATATTATATATATATATATATAACATTGTCCCCCCTTTTTCTCTCCCCTCCCCTCTCTCTCTCTCTCCTCTCTCCCTTCTCTCTCTCTCCCCCTCCCCCCTCTCTCTCCCCCCCCCTCTCTCTCTCTCCTCCCCTTTCCCCCTTTTCTTTATTTTTTTTTCTTTTTTTTTTTTTTTATAAATTTTTTTTAGAATATTTAAATAATATTTAAAAATATTTAATTATAATAAAATTTTTTTTATTCGTTATACCCAATTAAAACTCTACAATGGTAATAATTCTTTTTTATTTAAAAATTCTTTAAAAAAATAAATTAAATATATTAAATTTTTTTTTTTAAAAACAATTATTAAATTTTTTAAGATAAAATTATTTTTTTTTAATATAATTTTAATATATAAAATTTTATTTTAATATTTAAAAAATTCCTTTTTTTTATTTATAATTTAAAATAATTATAATTTTATTTTATAATTATTTTTTTATTTAAAAATTTTTGTAAATTTTAAATTTTTAATTTATAAATTTTTTTAAAAAAGTATTCAAAAATTTTAAATTTTATTATTTTTTATTTTTAAACATTTTAAATTAATAATTTTTTATTTTTTAATTATTTAATTTTAAAGTTTTTATTAAATTTTTTTTATTCTTATCTTTCTTCTATTTTCCCCTTCCCCCTTTTTCTTTTCTTTTTTTTATATATAATATATATTTTAAAATAATATAATATATAATATATATATATATTTATAATAATATATGTTTAAATAAAAATAATTTTTAAATTTTATAATATAATATTATAATATAATATATATATACTATAAAATATTTATATATATATATTTTATTATTATAAAATTATTATATTTTATAATTTATTTATATATATATAATTTAAAATATATTAATATATATATATATATATATATAATATAATATATAATTAAAAATATATTAATATATATATATATATATATATTATAATTAAAATATATAAAAAAAAAAAAAAATATTTATATAAGAATAAATTTTATTATATTTTATAATATATATATTATATTATATATATATATATATTATAATATAAAAAAAAATAAAAAAAAAGTTTTTTTTTTTTTTTTTTTTTTTAAATATATATAATATATAATATTTAAATTATTTTTTTTATATATAATATTATATATAATATATTATTATTTTTTTTTTTTTTTTTTTTAAAATTATTTTCTATTAAAATAATAAAAAATATATAATTTTTATAATAATATATTTATATATTTTTTATATTATATTATTTAATAATTTAAAAATTATCTTTTAATTTTTCCCTTTATTTAATTTTTTTTAAATTATATAATTTTAATATATTAAAAATATAATATATATTTTTTTTAAAATTTTTATATAAATTTTTTTTAATTATTTTATTTATAATATAATATATTAATTATAATATATTTTTAAAATAATATATTATAATTTTTAAAATATTTTAAAAAAAATTTTTTGTTTTTTTAATTTAAAAAAAATTTAGAAA
>NC_051402.1:14405836-14410836 GCF_015228065.2 Penaeus monodon
TTAAAAAATAAAAAAACGACTCCACCCTCATCAAGACTCATGTGCATTCTGGGAGGTATATATATATATATTTTATATATATATATATATATAAAATATATATATATAAAATATATATATATATATATATATATATAATATATATATATATATATATATATAATATATATATATATATGCGTACATACACACACACACACATACACATATATACACGCATATACATACATACATACATTAATACACACACACCACACACACACACACACACACACACACACACACACACATATATATATATATATATATATATATATATATATATATATATATGTATGTATATATATATATATATATATATATATATATATATATATATATATATATATATATATATATATATATATATATATATATATATATGTAATGAATATGCATACACTACCCAGCACTGCACACGAATCTTGTAGGTCAACAACCCTACAAGGGTCGTAGAAAACAGTTCGTCATTAATTGATGTAATAGTAACAAACAATCTGACCTCATTCTCCATACAAACGTCATCCCATGTCATGTTGCCGATCACGAACTCATAACGGTGACGCTTAATTTAAAGAAATCAAAACGACCACCATCAAAAAAAGTTTCCGAGAATTAACCAACTACGACTCTCAGTCATTATGCCAACAAATAATTGCCAAAGAATCAACTTTTAGATAATGTAAATGTCTTTACGGAAGTGAGTAATGACAGCAAAGACGTCGTCGCTCCATTTGTTACAAAAACTGTAGGGCGTCTCCCCGCTCATGGGTGAACAACGACATCAAGAGAGCAATAACAGAAACAATAGTGTTTATAAAACTCTCAAAAATGACAGACACAACATGGCACTCCAGGAAAATTATAAAAAAATAGAAATGTCAAATCACTTATACAAGGAGCCAAATCTGATTATTTTAGAAATAAATTAACAAACTGTAAAAAAAAAAAAAAAATACTCTGCTAAACATGGAAAAATATTCAAAACACGTGGCCCAAACCAAAAACATCACAGAGATCTAAATTCCAGAATTAATGCGAATTTAATTTAAAAGATTTCTTCGCTACGTACGAACAAACAAAAAGCTTCCATATTTCAGCAAAATGCAGGTAGGATAAGGCCACTATTCAATACTTTCAGATCACAGCCTGTAAAAAGTATCAAAAAGTGATGTTAACAATAAAACACCTGCATGAAACTAATGTTGTGGAAGCAGATGGCATTGTGTTTCGCTTATTTCTAACGGTTATCATTAAAAACATCTCTAGTCATCGGTGATTTCCCATCGCTTTGGAAACATGGCTTAATAACACCAGTTTCAAGCCCCGGAGACACAGACGAAGTCAATAACTTATCGTCCTATTACCAGACTACTATACTGTCTAAAGTTCTCGAAAAAATCGTAGCAGACCAACGGACAATATTTCTGGAGACAAATGACATACTATCCAAATCAAAATATGGTTTCAGTATTCAGCTGAAACAGCATTATTGCAGATCACAAAAAAAAATTCATGAGAATATAGACAACAATGAAATACACTTGCTTATCCAAAGCTTTTGACAGCATCAGCCGCAAAAGTCCCTTAGTAAATTAATATATCACAACATTGATACATACTGATTTAGAAGTCATCTAAGTAACGAGAAAATATAAACAAAACCAATAGTTTCTTTCGGTGTTTCACAAGGATCTATAATAGGCCCAATCCTGTTTAAATATTCGTAAATGACTTATCAACCACAGCCCATGCTTTCTTGTTCAGTACGCCGATGATTCACAATTTATCCATTGTGATTTTGTAAACAACTTAGGTGCACTTATGAAAATGACCCAGGACACACTGACACTAATAAAAGGATACTTTTACACAAATGGCCACAAGGTAAATCCAGATAGAACAGAATGCATCTTCATAGGTAGTCGCCAAAATTCCAGTAAACACCACCATGAAATTTGAAGACAGCTACATAAGGCCGAGCACTTCTGTAAAAAACCTAGGCGTATGCATTGGCAGATTCATGACATTTGAGAACCGTGTCGAAAACACGGGCACACTAATTTACCTAAGCCAAATAAAAAAACAAGATCCCTGTTGAAATTAGGATATCCGTTATACAAAAAACATTTCTGAGTATAATTGATTATTGTTCATACATCTGGGGCACAACAAACAAAGGTCACATTCAGTAAATCCAAAAATTACAAAACTTTTCTCAGAGAGTAGCACTTGGTAACGTAAATAAGTATGACCACATTACACCAAACACAAACTAAATTGGCTGAAAGTTCAAAACAAATGTAACTACGACACTTGCGTACTAATTCACAACATAATCCAAGTGGCTATTAACCTGTCCGTAGGTAAAACTACCTGAGTCCAAACAAGACAGGTAACTCTTTATACATCGTAATATCACGTACAGATATAGGGGCACGGACACTAAAACGTGGACCCATGATTTGGAACACATTACCAAATAATATCAGAAATATCAGACTCTCTTAATACATAAAAAAAGAAAGAATTAAAAGAACATCTCTTAAAACACCAATGCCTTCAGGTTTCTAACTATGATAATAGACATGACTTATAAGTACTACCGTTAATTCTATGTGTATCTTATATTTACATATACTGTGAAATCACTTTCTCTGTAATAGAATAACCATTGTAACTAGTAGAATAAAGCATTTTGAATTTGACTTTGAATTCGAAGGAGGTGAGCCAGTGAAGTGTCGTAGCGGCGTCGATCAGGGTCAGGGAACCAGCCGGCGCGTCTAGTAAATACTCACTGCGCTATCTTATCCTGCGTAGGTTTGCGTATTGTTTTTTGAAAGCGTGATGATGTTACAGAGGGATTTCCCTGGTCTTGCTGAACCTGCCTCCAATTGTCCTCCCGACAGCATCCACGCGCTGCCAGGCGTACAGCCTAACAGTGTCGTACATGCTGTATATTCTACAATACACACACACATGCACATATATATGTGTATGTATCTATATCTATATCTATATATACATATATATATGTATATGTATATGTATATGTATCTCTCTCTCTCTCTCTCTCTCTCTTTCTTTCTCTCTCTCTCTCTCTCTCTCTCTCTCTCTCTCTCTCTCTCTCTCTCTTATATATATATATATATTATATATATATATATATATATATATATGCATATATACAACATACACACACACACACACACACACACACACCACACACACACACACACACACATATATATATATATTATATATATATATATATATGTATATTTATATATATATAATATATATATATATATATATAATATATATATATATATATATATATATATATATATATGTATATAAACATATATACATATATATATCTTTTATTCTTTATATATATATATTATATATATATATATATATATATATATATTATATATATATATATATATATATATATATATATATATATATATGTGTGTCTGTGTGTGTGTGTGTGGGTGTGTGTGTGTGTTGTGTGTTGTGTTGTATGTATATATATGCACACACACCACACACACAACACAACACCACAAAAACATAATATATAATAAAATATATTATATATATATATATTTTATTTATATATACAAATATATGTGTGGGAATGGATATTGGTAAAAACCCCTTTCATTCTACGATTACTGGTTTCACCAAAATAATATGTCTGGGTATTACAGTGTAACTGTTTTAAAGGGGCAGAGATAGTTCCTCCTTGTTTTTGGAGATGCGAGTTGAAAAGGGAGCCTGGGGCCCACTCAACTTTTTTTTTCTCCTGACAAACCCCCCCAATGATTAAATACAGAAATGAAAATTTATACCAATGCCCGTCGGTGGGTATAAAGGGGGCGCGTTAGTCAGGGGGCAACCAGTCTGACAATTTTAAAAAGCTTGGAAGACAAAAAGATAAAGAAAACAGCCCAATAAGAAAACATTAAAAATCGGAACGTGGAACGTAAGGAAAATGAAAGAGATGGGTAAATACATACTGTCTGTAACGAAATGGTAGATACAACTTTCAATATAGGAAAAAGTGAGCCCAATTTGGAAAAAGTAATGGAAGTTTCAAAATAAAGAAAACAAGACAGTTCTTTTTTCTGGAAAGGAAAAAGGGAAAATTTATAGTCAGGAGTTGCTATGATTCTCACGAAAAAAACGCAAATGCACAAATTTGGGTACAGCCCAAAAAATGATCGTTTTAAAGTCAGAACACAAGCAAAATCTCATAATATTAGTATAACAATGTACGCCCCAACCCAATTGCAAGGATGAAAAAAAAGGAAAATTTTATCTTCCCAAGAATTTAGACACAATCCCTAACAGAGATGTAAAAATAACAGGGGAGACCTCAACCCCAAAGTAAAAAAAAATTTATCTAAAAAAATGATACCTGTGGAAAATTCGGCCTTGGAGATATAAATGAAAAAAAGGTAAAGATTTTATTGAATTCTGTAGTACAAAAATCTAGTTATGCCAATCATTTTTCCCAAAACACCACCCAAGCACTTGTACACGGGTTTTTCACCAGCCAAAAAAACACGAAACCCAAATTGATACTTTGTGCGAACCAAAAATAAAATTTTGAAAAAAAAATGCAAGACAAGCCCTGGGGATGCAACAGTGACCACCAAACTAATATTGATTTTAAAATAAGACTTAAAAAGATGGAGCGTCCAACAACCCCTCAAAAGTCGAACAAAACTTTTGATAAAAATTTACAGAATAAGTGTCAAAAAATTTGAAATATCAATAAAGTGAAGATGATAAAACCCCAAAAGATTTGTGGGGAAGGAAAAGAATTCTGCGAGAATGCTTCGAAACTATCGCCAAAAAGAAAAAGAAAAATTCCTCCGGGAAATTTTGAAGAAACAGAGTGAAATTGAAACAAAAGATGCCTAAAAATCAAAGGGGTATCAATAACC
>NC_051402.1:14418336-14422634 GCF_015228065.2 Penaeus monodon
TGATGTGTTTTGGAAACTTCATATCGTTTTATGTTATTCCAGAATATCGTGATCAACAGTATCAAAAGCTTTCACATAATCGATGAAACACAGGTATAGGTCTTTTTGATGTTCTCTGTTTTTCTCAATGATCAATTTTAAATTTAGAATCTGGTTTCTGGTACCTTTTCCAGGGCGAAAACCTGCTTCTCCGTCTACAATTTCCTCTCTTAACTTCAACTTTATTCTTTCAGCAATAATTTTCAACAAAATTTTGTTGCTGTGACTTATTAATGCAATTGTCCTATTGTTGTTGCATTGGAGTGCGTCACTTTTTTTAGGTATGGGAGTAAAGACTGATTTTACCATGTCTTCTGGCCATTTTCTTTCATTCCATATTTTTGTACAGAGTTTGTAGAAGAAGTATTCAACACTTTCGCCAGCATTCTTAATTAGTTCTGCTGTTATTTCATCTACTCCGGGGCTCTTGTTATTCTTTACTTCTTTATGGCTTTTATAACTTCGTCTAGCAGTGGCGGGGGGTTCATCTTCGTTGTCTTGAGTCTAATTAATGTGTTGTTAGTTCTTTATTTTTTTTGTATAGGTTGGAACAATATTGATTCCATCTATCTTTGACTTCTTTTCCATCACATAAAACAAGTCCATCTTCAGTTTTGATAGTGTCCATTGTAGGTTTAAATTTTCGTGTGATGTTTCGTACTCCTTGGTAGAGTTCTTTAGTTGTCTTATTGATAGAACAGTTTTCAATTCTCTGGCAATGTTCATTTAAATATTTTTCCTTATCTTGTCGCAATAATCTTTGAATTTTTGTATTTTGTTTTTCGTAAATTGGATTATTGATACCCTTTGATTTTAGGCATCTTCTTGTTTCAATTTCACTCAGTGTTTCTTCAGATATCCAGGAGGAATTTGTCTTTTTCTTTTTGGCGATAGTTTCTGAAGCAGTGCTCAGCAGAAGTTCTTTTCCTTCTTCCCACAAATCATTTTGGTGTTTTATCATCTTCACATTGATTGAGTATTTCAAATTTGTTTGACACTGTAATTCTGTAATTGTTATCAAGAGTTTTGTAGTCGAGCTTTAGAGGTGTTGTTGGACGCTCCATCTTTTTAAGTCTTATTTTAAAGTCAATAGTTAGTAGTTGGTGGTCACTGTTGCAGTCGGCACCAGGTCTTGTCTTGGCATTTTTTATGCAACTTTTCCATTTTTGGTTCAGCACAATGTAGTCAATTTTGGTTTTCGTTTTTCTTTTGGCTGGTGAAAACCACGTGTACAAGTGTCTTGGGTGGTGTTGGGAAAAAATGTATTTGGGTATAAAATAGATTATTTGTACTACAGAATTCAATAAAATCTTTACCTCTTTATTTATATCTCCAAGGCCGAATTTTCCACAAAGGGATCATTTTTTTAGATAATTTTTTCCTACTTTGGGTTGAGGTCTCCCATGATTATTTTTACATCTCTGTTAGGGATTGTGTCTAAAGTATCTTGGAGAGAGTTATAAAAATTTTCCATTTCTTCATCACTTGCAATATTGGTTGGTGCGTAGCATTGTATAATACTAATATTATGAGATTTTGCTTGTGTTCTGACTTTCAAAATGCGATCATTTATTGGGCTGTACCCAATTAGTGCATTTGCAGTTTTTTTCGTGAGAATCATAGCAACTCCGTGACTATAATTTTCCCTTTTTCCTTTCCAGAAAAAAGAAACTGTCTTGTTTTCTTTAGTTTTGAAACTTCCATTAAATTTTCCAATTGGTCTCACTTATTTCCCAGTATTTGAATGTTGTATCTATCCATTTCGTTACAGACAGTATGTAATTTACCCATCTCTTTCATTTTCCTTACGTTCCACGTTCCGATTTTTAATGTGTTTCTTAATTGGACATGTTTTCTTTATCTTTTTTGTCTTCCAGATGCATGTTTAACATTGTCAGACTGGTTGCCCACTGACTAACGCGCCCCTTTATAACCCACGCGACGGGCGATGTGGTATGAATTATCATTTCGTATTTAATCATTTGGTTTTAGAGGTTGTCAGGAGAAAATAAAAGTTGAGTGGATTCCCCCAGGCTCCTTCTCAACATCGCAGTCTCCAAAAAACAAGGAGGAACTATCTCTGCCGCTTTTTAAAAAATTTTCACTGTAATACGCCAGACATATTATTTGGTGAACCAGTAATCAGTAGAATGAAGGTGTTTTCCCAGAATCCATTGCCCACACATATATTATGTATATATATATATATATATATATATATATATATATATATATATATATATATTATGTGTGTGTGTGTGTGTGTGTGTGTGTGTGTGTGTGTGTGCATATATATACATACACACACACACACACACACACACACACACACACACACACACACACACACAGACACACATATATATATATATATTTATATTATATATATATATAATATATATATATATATATATATATATATATTATATATATATATATATATAATATGTATATAAAATTATATATATATATATATATATATATATATATATATATATATATATATATATATATATATAAAATATATTATATATATATATATATATATATATATATATATATATATATATATGTGTGTGTGTGTGTGTGTGTGTGTGTGTTGTGTGTGTGTGTGTGTGTGTATGTTGTATATATGCATATATATATATATATATATATATATATATATATATATATATATATAGAGAGAGAGAGAGAGAGAGAGAGAGAGAGAGAGAGGAGAGAGAGAGAGAGAAAAGAAAGAGAGAGAGAGAGAGAGAGAGAGATACATATACATATACATATACATATATATATGTATATATAGATATAGATATAGATACATACACATATATATGTGCATGTGTGTGTGTATTGTAGAATATACAGCATGTACGACACTGTTAGGCTGTACGCCTGGCAGCGCGTGGATGCTGTCGGGAGGACAATTGGAGGCAGGTTCAGCAAGACCAGGGAAATCCCTCTGTAACATCATCACGCTTTCAAAAAACAATACGCAAACCTACGCAGGATAAGATAGCGCAGTGAGTATTTACTAGACGCGCCGGCTGGTTCCCTGACCCTGATCGACGCCGCTACGACACTTCACTGGCTCACCTCCTTCGAATTCAAAGTCAAATTCAAAATGCTTTATTCTACTAGTTACAATGGTTATTCTATTACAGAGAAAGTGATTTCACAGTATATGTAAATATAAGATACACATAGAATTAACGGTAGTACTTATAAGTCATGTCTATTATCATAGTTAGAAACCTGAAGGCATTGGTGTTTTAAGAGATGTTCTTTTAATTCTTTCTTTTTTTATGTATTAAGAGAGTCTGATATTTCTGATATTATTTGGTAATGTGTTCCAAATCATGGGTCCACGTTTTAGTGTCCGTGCCCCTATATCTGTACGTGATATTACGATGTATAAAGAGTTACCTGTCTTGTTTGGACTCAGGTAGTTTTACCTACGGACAGGTTAATAGCCACTTGGATTATGTTGTGAATTAGTACGCAAGTGTCGTAGTTACATTTGTTTTGAACTTTCAGCCAATTTAGTTTGTGTTTGGTGTAATGTGGTCATACTTATTTACGTTACCAAGTGCTACTCTCTGAGAAAAGTTTTGTAATTTTTGGATTTACTGAATGTGACCTTTGTTTGTTGTGCCCCAGATGTATGAACAATAATCAATTATACTCAGAAATGTTTTTTGTATAACGGATATCCTAATTTCAACAGGGATCTTGTTTTTTTATTTGGCTTAGGTAAATTAGTGTGCCCGTGTTTTCGACACGGTTCTCAAATGTCATGAATCTGCCAATGCATACGCCTAGGTTTTTTACAGAAGTGCTCGGCCTTATGTAGCTGTCTTCAAATTTCATGGTGGTGTTTACTGGAATTTTGGCGACTACCTATGAAGATGCATTCTGTTCTATCTGGATTTACCTTGTGGCCATTTGTGTAAAAGTATCCTTTTATTAGTGTCAGTGTGTCCTGGGTCATTTTCATAAGTGCACCTAAGTTGTTTACTGAATCACCGTGGAGAAATTGTGAATCATTGGCGTATTGAACAAGAAAGCAATTTTGGGCTGTGGGGGATAAGTCATTTACGAATATTTAAACAGGATTGGGCCTATTATAGATCCTTGTGAAACACCGAAAGAAACTATTGGTTTTGTTTATATTTTCTCGTTACTTAGATGACTTCTAAATCAGTATGTATCAATGTTGTGATATATTAATTTACTAAGGGGGACTTGGCGGAAAATTT
>NC_051402.1:14452734-14457734 GCF_015228065.2 Penaeus monodon
TTGTTGTGTTGTGTTGTTTGTTGTGTTTTTTTGTGTTGTGTTGTGTTTGTTTGTGTTTGTTGTTGTGTTGTGTTGTGTTGTGTTGGTTGTGTTTGTGTGTGTTGTGTGTGTGTTTTGGTTGTGTTGTGTTTGTTGTGTTGTGTTGTGTTTGTTGTGTTGTGTTGTGTTGTTTTGTGTGTTTGTTGTGTTGTGTTGTGTTGTGTTGTGTTGTGTTGTGTTGTGTTGTGTTGTGTTGGTGTTTGTGTTTTTGTGTGTGTGTGTTGTGTTGTGTTTGTTGTGTTGTGTTGTGCTGCATGTGTGTTCGCGCGTGCATGTTTTCTCGTAAGAATGAATTATCTATGTATATTATTTATTCTGTTTTGTTTAAATTTCGGATTCAATTTTTAAAGTAAATTATGAAAAGCTTAATGATGCAAATATATTGCTTGCTATCCTAATGATGTTAGTAATTTTGGAATCAATATTTTCAAAAGTTTCACGGGCAAGACGCAATATAATTCACAATTAACAATGCAAGAAGGACGCAAATCCGCTTGCAAAATGTTTACCCCATTAACACCCTCAAACTCCGCGAATGTAGAGTAACAGAGTATCGAAATCGATCCAGCGAGAAAATCATACACTGACATGCACTTCTTTTGCAAGACCCTTGGTGCTTAAATAAATACACGAAGGGAACAGCGATGAGTATTCAAATTAGGGACCTGTAGACGGTCAACAGACTATTCTGTATATGACTGTGTGGTGTTCGGGGGAGAAATTCACGTTAAGACTGGTAAGAATTCTACACGGATGAGAAAGACACATTTTCGTTTGAACCTTTGAAAACTTCTTGTGATTCCGTTAAAGGTCGTTAATTGTCTAATTTCATTACTGATTTACATCCTAATCTTCACACACACACACACACACACACACACACACACACACACACACACACACACACACACACACACACACACACACACACACACACACACACACACCACGCACGCACACGCACACGCACGCACACACACACACACACACACACACACACACACACACACACACACACACACACACACACACACACGCACACACATGTATATATGTGAATATGGTGTAGACACACGAAGGCATTAGTCATCACGCGAACACCACGAGGGCGAAGCAGATGCCATGTGAACAAGTGAAACAAACAAGCCGGGACGAGGCGCCAAAAATAGAATAGGATTGTGAGGACTCGAGCGGATTCCACGCAAAAATACGGTCAATAGGACAAGACGCCGATACAAAAAATAGGGGCATACGGTGACCCAAAATGAAATCTTTTTGTTACAGAAAGTGACAGGACGTAGTGGACCAACAGAAACAAAAAAAGAAATTACGAGTGCGAAACAACAAGCAGTTTTAATCAATCGCAAGATCGATAATAGCGTCTTGGGAACAAGAAATTAAGTTGGGTAGCAGGTTGAAAAAGTTAAAGTGATAAATATAATGTTAAGTGTTAAGAATTTGCTATTACGCAGAAGTTCTGATACGGGGATCTCTCCAATTATATTAAATACTACTACTAATAATAATAATTACATGATAACCCTTAATGGTGGTTCCGGATGAGCTCCCATATCGGGAATACAATACGCTCAGACTATATTTTGGAGTAGCACCTAGTAGGCATGTGATGGAATATAGTGGACGGGAACTTGCTATGGACAGTGTGTTAATTCTGAGTTAAGTAGGATTAGGGATTATTTATATAATATAGGAATAGGGATTATTTGTATAATGGAATAAGAAATAAAATTGGTTTTCATTGCTTAATAGTATAGTAAGTCAGCTTTAGAAGTAAGGAATCAAATAATAGGATTAGTATTTAATTTGATTTTTATGTTTAAGGAGTAGATCAGGTCTGCTTAAGAAGTAAGGAGTAATAAACTACTTTTAAGAAGCCTCAGTTTCACGGAAATGTGTTAAACGGCGATGAAGTCCATTAATTTTCAATTTAGCGTAGGAATAAGTTTGTGTTTGTATACTTGAAACATTTGAAACACTTATTTAGAGCCAAATTTGAATTTAGTACAAACAATAATATAACATATAATTTATAATATAATTATTTACATCTCAGCATGTACAATATTAGCTTTAAGCTCTTCAGGCAATATATATGGCTTTATCTCCAAGTATGTACTCGGTATTTTCTTTATTTTTTTTTATTATTATTTTTTTTTTAGTAATTGCATAATTATATTAACCTAATAATATAATTGCTTGATTAAGTATCTTATCTTCAGTAAGATAAGTTTTTGACCATTTTTTTTATATTTACGTATTTACTCTTTGATTGAAATAATTTTGTGTAAGGGCATTAAATCATCACTATAATTGCTTGATCTAAGTATCTCATCTTGCTTAAAATAATTCCACTATTTCTAGTTAAGCAATGTATTTACCCATTATCAATTACCAATTATTTTATTCATAACTTATAATAATTTCAAGTAAAAAAAAAAAGCCTGTCCTAATTTCATAGTTAATAACAGCTTCCTTAAATTGAAATTATATTTCTATTTACATGCCGGTCTTAAGGGTAACTCATGGATATTCGATGTGGTGTAGTTATTATATTAGAGAACTCAAAAATTGTACTATTGGGATATCAAATTATGTATTTGGCTTTCATATTTAATATAATAATATCATTTAATTAATATATATATATATATATATATATATATATATATATATATATATATATATATATATATATATATATATATATATATGTATATATATATGTATATATATTTTTTCTTTCTTTTTTTTCAAGATAGTTTATTTATCCTCAAACTTATCTTTGCTAACAAGTTTGATGTGTTAAATCTGTGAGCGTAATAGGGCTAATATAGACTATAAAAATAATGTCAGATACTGATAACATAACCCTATAACTACTGTTAGAAAAGTGGCTATAACAAATATATATATATATATATGTATATATATATATATATATATATATATATATATATATATATATATATATATATATATGTGTGTGTGTGCGTGTGTGTGTGTGTGTGTGTGTGTGTGTGTGTGTGTGTGTGTGTGTGTGTGTGTGTGTGTGTGTGTGAAGAGAGACAGCTAGATAGAGAGAGAGAGGAAGTCGCATACACACACATACACACACACACACACACACACACACACACATATATATACATAATATATATATATATATATATATATATATATATATATATATGTATATATATATATATATATATATATATTATATATATATGTATATATTTATGTATAATATATATATATGTATATATATATATATATATATATATATATATATATATATATATATATTATATATATATATATATATATATATATATATATATATATTGGAGTGTGGTCTGCAATCCAGAGATAAGAGCGACACACTCCAGTTGCACGCGCATTTAACTTTGTATGGCACCACGCTTTCCCCTGCGCGGGACTACTATAGTTATCCCGGTGATCGTTTTCTATTGCTCCCGTTTTAATTATTTTAATTACTTTTTGTGTTAATTTATAACAGTTCTGCTTTTGTATATTACATTTAATTAGTGTTTTAAGTCTTGCGTTTTATCGTTGAGTCTTATTGTCCTTTTATTGTAGTTTTAACTTATTTCGCGGTGTCAGTGGCATGACACGTCATTTCTGTCAAGTCATTTTTGTGTTCTATTCTAACTCTTTTATTGTAAGTTTTGAATATTCATTTTGTCGCTTTATATGTTTGTCTTGTTTTTTTTTTCTTGGATCTCTCTCTCCCTGTCTTTTAATTTTGATTTTATTGATATGCGTATTTTTTTCCCTTTACTTTGTAGTCTCATGATGTCTTTCTTTGGTTCTATTGTGTATTTTATTACCTATTTTTTTTTTTTTTTATCACGTATTTCATTTTATTTGTATTTTATTGTAATTCATTTTGAGAAATGATTCATTATTTTATGACGTCACGAGTCTATGACAGCCCGCGACCCATGACTATAAACAGTGTCAACTGGAATTCTGTGTCTTTTGGATACCCTCTTCTCTGCTGAAACATCACCAAAGGTTGTGCCAGCCCCTTTTCGTTACTTGTCTAGGTTGTATTTGTGCTTGACGCACGAGTATTTTAATCAATAAGGCATTAGTTACACACAAATTACGTTTTCCAGTATTACCGTATTGAGTGTTGTCACGATTTACATGCTGAGCCTCTTCAAGGACGTATTTTAGGCACTGCTAGGTTTATTTCACTTTTATTATCTCTCTTTTACTGAAGATTTTAATAAGTTTTGTGCTGTTTTAACTAATGCCCATTTTTTACCTTATTTATTGCTTTTATATGTCCTTTATCTGTGTTTCTACTACTCCTGCTTCTACCACTACTACTACTACTACTCATGCTTGTACCACTACTACTACTGCTACTCCTGCTTCTACCACTATTACTACTATGACTACTACCGCTTTTATCGCTCCGCTTACCACTACTGTCCGCTTCTTTTATATATGAAAAGGATTTTCAAGCACTGCCCGGTAAACAATATCTGTGGAAGCAATAGTCAATCTATTTCCATAGGACCTGGGAGATTCGCCATTCCCTTTCGACTCCCAGTCTGACTTATTTCTTTCCTCTCGGGGAGTGAACGGGACCCTCCTTTTGTCTCTTCATACTCGGTCCCTGAGCCTCTCCTACCTCACAGGAGTATTCCGGGCTCCTGTCACAGATGACATCTGGCCTTAAGCTAGATGTGCACCTTATAATATACATAAATGTATATGAATACACACACACACACACACACACACACACACACACACACATATATATATATATATATATATATATATATATATATATATATATATATATATATATATATATATATATATATATATATATATATATATATATATCTTTTTTTCTTAGCTTTATCCCATTTTTATATGGGGTCGCCATGATGATTTGG
>NC_051402.1:14491648-14494148 GCF_015228065.2 Penaeus monodon
TTGTAAACTTAACAAAGGAATTAAAAAATTAAAATTTTACCTCTTTCATTTTCTCCAGGCCGAATTTTCCACGGTATATTTTTAGATATTTTTCCTCTTTGGTGTTGGGTCTCCCATGATTATTTTTACATCTCTTTTTAGGGATTGTTTCTAAAGTATCTTGGAGAGAGTTAAAAAAATTTTCCATTTCTTCATCACTTGCAATATTGGTTGGTGCGTAGCATTGTATAATACTAATATTATAAATTTTTTTGCTTGTGTTCTGACTTTCAAAATGCGATCATTTATTGGGCTGAAACCCAATTAGTGCATTGCAGTTTTTTTCGTAGAATCTAGAAACTCCGTGACTATAATTTCCTTCTTCCTTTCCAAAAAAAAAGAACTGTCTTGTTTCTTTGTTTTGAAACTTCCCATTACTTTTCCAATTGGTCTCACTTATTCCTATATTTAAATGTTGTATCTATCCATTTCGTTACGACGTATGTATTTACCCATCTCTTTCATTTTCCTTACTTCCACGTTCCGATTTTTAATGTTTTTTCTTAATTGGACATGTTTTTTTTATCTTTTTTGTCTTCCAGATGCATGTTTAAACATTGCCCAGACTGGTTGCCCCTGACTAACGCGCCCCTTGATAACCCACGCGACGGGCGTGTGGTATGAATTATCATTTCTGTTTTTAAATCATTGGTGTAGAGGTTTGTCAGGAGAAAATAAAAGTTGAGTGGAATCCCCCAGGCTCCTTCTCAACTCGCATCTCCAACTAACAAGGGGGAACTATCTCGGGCCGCTTTAAACAGTTACACTGTAATACGCCAGACATATTTTTTGGGTGAAACCAAAATCAGTAGAACTGAAGGTGTTTTCACCGATATCCATTGCCCACACATATATATATGTCAAAATATTATATATATATATATATATATATATATATATATATATATATCTATATGTGGTGTGTGTGTGTGTGTGTGTGTGTGTGTGTGTGTGCATATATAACATACACACACACACACACCACAAAACACACACACACACACACACACCCCCAAAGACACACATATATATTAAAATTTTAAGATTATATATCTATATATTATATTAATATTATATATATATATATATTATATATATATATATAAAAATAAGATTATATATTATATCTGAAATTATCTATATATATATACATATTTTAAATTATATATATTTTTTATATAGTATTATATATATATTATATATATATATTATATTTTTATATATATATAATATATATATGTGTGTGTGTGTGTGTGTCTGTGTGTGTGTGTGTGTGTGTGTGTGTGTATGTTGTATAGATGCATATAAATATATATAATATATATAATATATTATATATATATATATATATATATATATATGTATATATCATAAAATATAAAATATATATATATATATATATATATATATATATATAAAATAGAGAGAGAGGAGAGAGGAGAGAGAGAGAGAGGAGAGAAAAGAGAGAAAGAAAGAGAGAGAAAAGAGAGAGAGAGATACATATACATAACATATACATATATATATGTATATATGATATAGTTTATGATACATACCATATATATGTGCATGTGTGTGTGTATTGTAGAATTACCAGCATGTACGACACTTTTTAGGCCCTGACGCCTGGCACGCGTGGATGCTGTCGGGAGGACAATTGGAGGCGGTTCGCAAGACCAGGGAAATCCCTCTGTAACATCATCACGCTTTCAAAAACAATACGCAAACCTACGCAGGATAAATAGCGCAGTGAGTTTTACTAGACGCGCCGGCTGGTTTTCCCCGACCCTGATCGACGCCGCTACGACACTTCACTGGCTCACCTCCTTTGAATTCAAAATCCAAATTCAAAATGCTTTATTCTCTAGTTACAATGGTTATTCTATTACAGAGAAAGTGATTTCACAGTATATGTAAATATAAGATCACATAGAATTAACGGTAGTACTTTAATCATGTCTATTATCATAGTTAAAACCTAAGGCATTGGTGTTTTAAAAGATGTTCTTTTAATTCTTTCTTTTTTTATGTATTAAGAGAGTCTGATATTTTCTGATATTATTTGGTAAGTGTTCCAAATCATGGGTCCACGTTTTAGTGTCCGGGCCCCTATATCTGTACGTGATATTTTACGATGTATAAGAGTTACCTTGTCTTGTTTGGACTCAGGTAGTTTTACCTACGGACAGGTTAATAGCCACTTGGATTATGTTGTGAATTAGTACGCAAGTGTCGTAGTTACATTTGTTTTGGAACTTTCAGCCAATTTAGTTTGTGTTTGGTGTAATGTGGTCATACTTATTTACGTTACCAAGTGCTACTCTCTGAAAATTTTTGTAATTTTTTGGGTTTACTGATGTGACCTTTGTTTGTTGTGCCCCAGATGTATGAACAATAATCAATTATACTCGGGAAAATTTTTTTGTATAAAGGATATCCTAATTTCACAGGGGTCTTGTTT
>NC_051402.1:14504148-14506648 GCF_015228065.2 Penaeus monodon
TATCTGTATACACACACACACACACACACACACACACACACACACATACACACACACACACACACACACACACACACACACACACACACACACACACACAAACGCACACACACACACAAACACACACACACACACACACAAGAAAATGAAAATACAGGTACACACGCACACAAAATCCTTTCCACTAATTCAGCTATTCCCTCCTTGTCTCTAAGGACATTTATTTCCGTATTTATCAATCTATTTCCTTATTTTCTCTCTCCCTTTAACACCATCTCTATCTCTCTCTTTCTTCCCACCCCTTTCTCTCTCTCCCTCTCCCTCCGCTCTCTTCCTACCGAATGAAAAAGTAAATTGCATTTTCTCGGCATGAATCACACACTTTGTTGAGCACATCTAATCGGAGGAGAGTTGGGTGTGGTTTGCTGTATCAAATTGATTTTATTTTCTTTTTTTTAAGAAATTACCCTTTTTAAGCTATTAAGAGCTTTCGTGTTCGATTTTTAGACGCTTTTGCTGTAATCATTCAGTATTAAATAAAATGATGTTGCCTATTTGTTTGTAGTTAATACATAATTCCTAAAGCCTTGCTCTCGGCCAGACGGAAATTTTCATAGACTTTTCGTACATATTCCATTTAGATTTACATTGTGCATAATGTCTACTTACTTTTTCTACATATTCTTTGAACGATTTAGCTTTTATCATAAGAATACCCCACTATTTCGTATATAGGAATATTTACAAAACAAATAGACAAATGAGATGTTTATATAATAACAATTGTGTCTTTTTTTTCTTTTTTTTACCCTTGCCTGTACTTCATAAGGTACTGCATTTCCTAAACTAACTTTTAATTACTTTCCCGTCTGTTGCTTATATAATCTTGATACTAATTATATGATAAAGTTGGGAGAATTATTGCGAACTACAAAAATAATCATGGATAGGGATAATTATGGTAATAATAATAATGATAATAATAATATTAATTATAATAATTAAAATTGTTATATTTGCATTATTGTTATTGCTATTATTATTATTATTATCATTCTCATTATAGTGATAATAATAATTTTAATAACAATAACAACAACGACAACAACAATGATAATAGCAGTAGTGATGCAAATGATTACAATTATGATAATAACAATGATAATAATAACAATGATAATAATAATAAAATTTATAATAATAATAATAACGATAATGATAATAATAATGTTACTAATAATCTAAATAATGATTATGATAAAGTTGATAAAAGTATTGCGAATTAGAACAATAATTATGGTAGTCATAATAATACTAATAGTAGTCATAATGATTGAAGTAATAATGGTAATAATAATAATTGTAAAAATTATATTAATAATAATTAAAATTGTTTTTATTATCATTATCATTATTATTATTATTATTATTATTATTATTATTATTATTATTATTATTATTATCATTATTAACCTTATGAATGTGGCGCACGCAGTTTTCAATCCAAACGGCATTACTTTCCACTGCATTAAACCTGTGTGTGTAGCAAAGACAATATAAATTTTGCAATCATCGGACAACGGTACTTGCCAGTAGCCCTTACACAGATCAAGTTCACTAAAATACACATCATGAGAAAAGTTATTTAGAGCATCTTCGGTCGTAGGCATAGGCTCAGCATCAAAATCTGATAAGCTGTTAATAGCGGGGAAAATCAATACAAACTCGCCACGTACCATCTGCCTTTTTTACTAGCACCACTGGCGAGCAATACGGGGATTCAGATGGTTCTGCAAGACCTGTTTCCAACAGTTTATCAGCTTCCTTGTAAAACTTTTGTTTCAAGTTATGAGAAATTGCATATTGTTTCTTGTTTATAGGCTCAGTAGAGGTCAGTTTTATCTTGTGTCTTATCGTCTGGGTCGGGCTTATCTCTTCTGTCTGTGAAACGATTTAGCAAGATAGATATTTCCTTCGACTGAGTCAGAGATAATTCACTATTATTATTAAGGCTATGATTGTCAACTACATCAAGGTACACAGGTTCATATATTCCGTTCACTGGAAATTCCTCTTCAACACAAATTATCTTTTCGCATTTCTGTTTCTCCTTACAATCTACCCGCCGGAAGTATCTTTTTAGTATATTTACGTGGAACAATTAATCTTTCCCTTTTATTATTACAATATAATCCACACCGTTTTCATGACGTCAGATTATAGGATACGGCCCACGCCACTGCATCACTAATCTATTTAGCAAAACAAGTACTTCATCTCCAATCTCGAACTTACGTGCTCCACTGTTTAAGTCGTAGTATGCTTTGTAACTTTTACAACTAATATTGGGATGGGATGCTGCTAGCTTGGCCGTCTCCTCTAATCGCGAAAGGAGGCCTAGCACATACTGGTAAGTAGTTTTTACCTCGTTAGCAATGCCATCATTTGTCCAAAGCTCGTGTAGTATGCTTAGTGGACCACGTACTTTACGTCCGTACAA
>NC_051402.1:14519148-14521648 GCF_015228065.2 Penaeus monodon
CGGATAAATAGAGAGAATGATTACCTAAGGGGTACCACCGGTACTCTCCGTGGAAAGGAACTGGGGACCCTACCACGTACTCACTCCAAGAGCATCACAACATGAAAACTACAATTAAGTATCATGCTGTGACCACGGCGGCTCAGACATGAACCTACCGTTAAAAGAAGAAGATATATATATATATATATATATATATATATATATATATATATATATATATATATATATATATATAAAATGCTTCAAAAAGTGAAATGTCGAAGAAGAAACTACTTAATGAGCCAGATTCCTACTCACAAATAGAAATCGAAGTTTTATGGCAATAAAAGTAAAATGAAAAATACTCTAGCTACTTCAGATAAAAGGCGGCTCTTTGATCATGTCAGCTCTTATTTAATAAAAGGAGAAAATGAAAGCTTCAAATAATTTTCACCTTTCAGTAGCAATCTACACTGTTTACTTCGATGCTCAAACAACTATGACGACTTTGAAGGCTTATCATACAAAGGATGCACATATGAATATATATATATATATATATATATATATATATATATATATATATATATATATATATATATATATATATATATATATATATATATATATATATATAAACATGCAAGCATAAATTTAAAATATGAAAAAAAACACCACACAAGTGCAAAGATAAATTGAATGAGAAATGGTTTACCTAAAGAGCAGAAATATAACAGTGAGAAGCTGATATTATCAGAACGAATATAATTAAAATTGATTTAATAAAAGATTCGAAAGAATATGCTTTCGAAGCGCAGTTCCAGAAATATATTAGTCTACAAGAGAAAATTTTGGTAAAGACTATTAGATGCAAATGGTGGTGAAACGTGTATAATTATAAATTAATAAAACAAGATATTAGACATTCATTCCTCCGGCAAGAGTATTTTGAACGGAAAAAAACAAAGAGAACGATCACCTCTCGAAGCGCTTAGAGCGATACACCATCGATTTTTGTTATCCTCATCATCGTAAAAACCATCTTTATCATCTTCATCACCATCACCAGCATCACCATCACCATCACCATCACCACCACCACCACCACCACCATCATCACGATCATCATTATCATCATCATTATTACAAACATACACACCCCACCGTGAAGGCAAGTATCTAAGCTTCACTTTCTTTGTTAATTCGTGATCACTAGTTACTCGTAAAAGAAAAAAAATTGCAAGTCACTTCCACTTCCAGAGCATAAGGGTAGAAGGCACCTTAGCACACGGCGAGCACACGGCAGAACTTCTACGATTGTCTGAGGCCGAATGACGCAACGGAAGTTTGATTATGGTCTGTGCGGGTTTAAAGGCTTCAAAGTTCACATCTGCGGGAATTAATTAGGTGAACTTCGGGGACTTCACTGAAGAGGCTTCGGTCCCGGGTCTTTTCGCCTAGGAAAGAAATGCTCTACTTAAAAGGACGGGGTAGATGTTATCGTTATAGTTGTAATTATCGCAGTATCGATATTATTATAATGGTTTCATCGGCAAAAGGAAGGTACTGAAATACCGACACACACACATACACACACACACACACACACACACACACACACACACACACACACACACACACACACACACACACACACACACACACACACACACACACACACACACACACACACACACACACACACAAGCGCGCATGTGAACTTGATTATTATTACGCTAAATACTTTTGCACTAACTTAAATAATCTAAATTTATCTGTGCGGTCCATAATAATGCATTTTTACATGATACTTTTCCATACGTCATATATAGCTATACACTCATAATCATACCGATCAGATTTGAAGCCGTATTCACAGTCGGTTTGTCAGTAACAGTTTCCTTTTCATAAAGCTCCCAACAACCTTTCCTCACACATTAGGGAATAGTTTCGGAGGTCTGAATTCAGACATTACAATACTCAGTATATATAACTGACTCTCATCTCAACATATCCATTAATATACGCCTATGTGTAGGTCTGAGTATGAATGTAGGCCTATGCAAAATATTAATCAATCATAAAATACGCGCGCGCACACACACACACACACACACACACACACACACACACACACACACACACACACACACACACACACACACACACACACACACACACTTATCTATCTATCTATCTATATCACCATCTGTTTCAAAGCAATTTTAAGTGTAGTGTCAACCGTAGGCGGTGAAATTTTGACATGACTCGGCTTCTACAGAGAAGTAAATCGCCATCCTCCTGTTAGATTAAGATTTGACGAGTAAGAAACCTTCAGGCAGGAGAATTGTCATGAATCTGAAAATAAGGAATCTGCAATCCTGGCTGATTTATTCTAATGAAACATATAATTTGCTCATGTTGGTAACCCTGAACCTATCCCGACAATTAAAAGTCCTATATACAACCGTTGTCAATGACGTTTGACTTTTCGTTAGTCGAGTGTAACACTTTCTTG
>NC_051402.1:14584688-14587133 GCF_015228065.2 Penaeus monodon
CACAGGGGGCCCATTCTATTCCCCTGGGGAACTCCACACTTGAGTGGCAGAAGGCTGGAAACTTGACCCTGCACGAGCACATCATGTTGCCTGTTGGAGAAGACGTTTGCCGGCCAGAGGATGAAGCACTCCCTGATGCTCATGGAAGCTGCCGCTTTTGAGATGACCGTTATGTGGCCCACAAGGTCGAAGGCCTCTTGAAATCTATAAAGATGCTGGTGATGGAGGAATTGTGCTTGTCGAGATGTTCAAGGACAAAGTCGAGGAAGCTGACGCGGCAGTATGTGGTAGAGGAGGAGCGCATATTGCTGAACTGCTGAGTGTCAATGTTGGACGCGAGGCCCTTATAAGTCGGTGACAAAGCTTTCACATGGCAGACTGGAGAACTGAGTTGTAGGGATTTTCCTGACAAATGCAGTCTTCCATTGTGATGGGCACTTAGACTGTTGCAGTGAGGCGTTAAGTATGGAGGTAAGATGAATGGCAAGTTCCATAGCGAACTCCTTGTTGAGGCACATGGGCAGATTTTTTCCAGATTCTGAAGCACCTGACAGTTGGAGCAAGTGAGTGGGACAGCGGGGAGGCGGTTGGTGTCCAGGGGAGGGGGGTAGCTGCTGACAAATCGAGGCAAAGTGGTCATTAAGAATCTCTGCTGCTTCACTGAGGCTGAGGTTGCTGGCGCATGGAAACATGCACGGTTGAATTGCAAGGCCGCACAACTCCCAGACTTTCCCATACCATTGGCTGGGCTGCAGGTGTTATGGTATGTTGTGGCAGAAGGTTTTCTTGGATATTTTTATTTCCCTGATGAGTGTGTTGCGGAGTGATTTGTAGATGATATTGTGAAAGGCTCGATTTCTCTGCTGAATGTGACGTTTGATGTGACCCGTGATTCGAGGCAGGTCCGATGTGTGCGTACTGAGCGACTTTTCTGGAAAGAAGTGGTGGAAAGCCGTAGTGACGGTCGAGAGGTAATTATGTCACTTATCCTCTACATCAACAGTAGTAAGAATGTCTGTCCACGAGTGTAGGGTAATCCACTGCCTGAACTGTATGATAGAGGACTGTGTGAGTGGCCTGTATTTCCTGTCTGCTACAGCCCACAGGAGAATATGGTAGAGGAGGCTGGTCAAATAGATCTGTAAGGGTCAAATCCAGGTTCTTTGCTCATAAGTGGGAAAATTAACTACTTTTGACAGATGGAGCTCATTTTGCAGGTCAAGTGTGTCTATTTCATTAAAATCACCACATAAAATTAACTTGCATGACGGATATTGCACATCTAGAAGGTCAGTGGTGTGGGTTAGGTGGCTGAGTAGCAGTTGTTTGGCGGAGGCTCGTGGGGGTTGGTAGAGCACACAGCAGATGAGGGTCGCGGCGAGGCGGGGGTGGTGAGAGGGGGAGACCTGCAACCACAACACTCCCAGGTCATCCGGAACTTCCACGTCCAAAGGGGAGGGCAAGAGGTCGTTTTGGGACAGCAGAATGACCCCTCCTCTCCGTTTGTCTGTGCGAAGGCGATGGAACATGCCAGGTATATGTAAGGATCTGGCACGCCTCTGTGATGGATACAATACCCGGTGATTCAAAATTGATGATAGTGTGCAGCTTGTCTGCTTTGTTGTTGAGGGATGTGACAGGGGGAACTTTGGGAAACTGTACCAGCTTCGGGGAAGTTCAAAATGTCGGTAGGGTTTAGCTGGTTGGGACTTCCTTTCATTGTTCATTGTCCGGAGTAGGGGTATGCGCCGTTGAATTTGACGGCCTCCCTTGCTTCCCCGGGCATGAAAAATGTCTAAATTCTTTAGTTTTTGGATCACTTTACTGTATGGGTATCCAAAGCTGTGTTTAAAAGAATATAACGTTTTCCTTTTGTACCGAAGATGCACCATACTTAAAAACAACTGTACATAAAGCCAGAGAAAGGGAGGGGAGGGAGCGAGGCAGTAGGTGTGTGTGTGTGTGTGTGTGTGTGTGTGTGTGTGTGTGTGTGTGTGTGTGTGTGTGTGTTTGTCATTGAGACTGGATATGATAAATTCCCAAGTTATATTACGGTTAGATATCTCAATCTACAGAAATAAAGAATAATGTTACCTGGAGCTCAGCAATATACTTCTGTAATATAACTAAAGGAAATTATTTATACCCGAAATAGATTAAAAACATTACTCAAGAAGCTCAAGATTCAAACATCCATTGAATTCGGAGCAAATTCACACTTCGATCAAAACTTCCGACTGAAGTTTTTTCTTCCTTGACAAACGAGAAAATACGGTTGACTAAGGGAGCGGGAAAAGTGGAACAGAGAGAGAAAGGTTGAAATATGTGATTAATAAACACGCACACAATGTACATGTACATACAAGCACACACTCATAAACACATATAATTAAAGCACACACACACACACACACACAACATAATTTATATATACTATTAAATATA
>NC_051402.1:14587233-14597233 GCF_015228065.2 Penaeus monodon
TTTTTTTTTTTTTTTTTTGGGGGGGGGGGGGGGGGGGGGGGGGCCCCAAAAAAATTTTTTGTAAATTTAATAAAAGGTTTTTATAAAAAATTAAAAATTACTAAAGAAATCAAGTTTAAAACCCTTAAACAGAAATTAATTTGGGGTAAAAACTTTGAGAAATTTTTTTTTGCCCCAGAAAAGGTTTCAGGGAGGGGAAAAAAGGAACCCAAAAGAGAAAAATTAAAAGGTTTAAAAGGGGAAAAAACTAACAAAACACCCCCCAAAAAAAAAATTCCCCCAAAAAACCCCCAAAAATGTTTAAAAAAATAATTTTTTTTTTAAATTAAATAAATTTTATTTAAATTTTAAAAAATTTTAAATTCTATTTAAAATTATTATTAAATTTTTTTTTAAAATTTTTTAAAAATTAAATTTTAAATTTTAAAAAAATTTTAAAATTTTTTTTAAAATTTTTTTACTTAAAATTAAAATTTAATATTTATATTACCTTATATGTATTATTACATTTATGGATTATATACTAAAATTTTGTATATTATCATATATATGTTTTTAAGCTATATATATGTATATATTACATATATATATATACATATTATGTATAATATAATATATAAAATTTATATATATATTATATATATAATATTTTAATATATTAAATAATATATATATAAAAATTTTTATTTTAAAAATATATTTATATAATATATAATATATAATAAATATATATATATATTATATTACAGATATAGGATATATTTAATTATAAATATTATAGATATATATATATATTATATATATATATATAATATAGATATATTTATATATAATATGCATTATATTTTATATATATTATATATATAAATAGTAAATATATAATATAAATATAATAAAATATATATGTATATATATATATTATATAAAAATTTCTTGATTTTAAAATTTTTTTTTTCATATTTTTTAAACTTTAATTCTTTTATTTCTCAAAATTTTTTTTATATCTAAATTTTCTTATAAATTTTTTTCTCTTTTAAATTTTTAAATTTTTTGCCCCTTTTGTCTATTTTTATAAATTTTTATCTTTTTTATTTAAAAATTTTTTTTTTTCTTTATTTCCCCAATTTTTCTGTAACCTTTTATTCACCCTTTTTGCTCTTTTAAACCCATTTTTAAAATTTTTTTTTTTTCCTTTTTTCCTTTTGTTCCCCAATATTTCTTCGAATTTAATTCCCTTTTTTTTTAAAATTTTTTTTTAAAAAATATAATTTTAATAAAATTAATTAAAATTAAATAATTATATATAAATATATAATCAAAAATAAATATTATATAAACCCTATAATAATTAATAATAATCTATTTAAAAAAAATTTTGATAAATTTTTTAAACAAAAATATATAAAATAATAAATATAATTAAATAGATATATAAAAATATTAAAATATATAAGTAATATATATTCATATATTTATCTTATTATACTTATTTTACATATTTTATTTCTATATAAAATTAAAAATTATATTTTTATTATATATACTTATTTTCTTATATATATAATTTTTATACATTATTTTACATATATTATATCTATATTATTTCAAAATATTTACATATTATATACTATATAATAATTTTTATAATATATATATATATATAAAATTTTTATACTTTTATATATAATTATTATATTAAAATATATTTAAAATAATATTATATAAAATTTTAATTTTATAATAATAAATATATAATACATATAATTTTAACAAATAATTACATTTTAAAAATACAAATTAAAATTTAATAAAATAAAATATTTTTAAAAATATTATTACAAAAAAAATAAAATTTAAAAACTTTAAAATTTTAAAAATTATTAACATTTATAATAAATAAATAATTCAATTTTTTCTTAAAATTATTAAAAAATTATCATTAAATATAACATTTAAATATAATAAAAATTAATTATATTAACATTAAAATCCCTTAATTATTTAATATAAATAATATAAACCTATAATAAAAAATTTTTATTTTAAAAAATTAAAATTAATAATAATAGAATTTTTAATAATATTAATATTCTAAAATTTAAAACCCCCTTTAAATTTTTATATATATAAATTTTTTTAATTTTATAAAGTAATTTTAATTTAGATAGTAAAAAAATTTAAAAATAATTATATTTTTAAAATTATATTATTATAATTTAAATTTTAATATTTATAAATTTAATTATTTTAATATTTATATTAATTTTATATATAATTTAATTTAATTATTTTTTTAATTTTATTTTTTAAAAAAATTTTTAAAATTATTTAAATATTTATTATTATATATATATATATTTTTTTATTTATATTGAATTAAACGAGATACATTACATTTTGCAGTATACAAGACTTCAAATTTGCAGTGTGCCTGAAGCTAAAACCCGGTCAAGATATATTCCCACACTAATATAATCTCGACCTTAGCTATATCAGAGAATCTTATAGGCGGTCACATTACAACCGAGTGTAGTTTACCTTTGTAGTAAACTAAAACTAAATTAGGCAGTTTTGTCGGCTCTTAAGGATCTCAGTCGGCTAAGTGGGAGTCTTACTCGTTTTCAGCTCAGTAAGCCGAATTGTACAGGATATTATTTTGACAAATTGAATTTATCTGTTGATTGTGCAACACTTTAACAATGGCCAGTTGCAAATGCTGACTGGTTACGAAAATAGAAAAGTACTAAACCACTCTTAGGTAAACCTCAACAAATTATTGTTGCTAGTTACAAGATATTTAGCAAAAATTAATCATAGGAAATAAGTCATGGTATTTAGATATGGTATTAATAGTAAATAAATTTCCCGGACGGGCCCCCATTTGTAACAATCCCGCTTGTAGTATAGTGCAGTACAATGTGGGTTTGTAGTATATGCAACAGTAAGTTTTAAGATGTCTAGAGGAAGTAGCGGAATAATTACAACAAGTAATGAAAGTAGCTTATATTATAGCTCATAAGTTAGTATTATCTATATATCTGAGGTTCGTAATATTTGCAGCTTTCATTTTCTTAAATTTATTTTTTATGAATTATTGTATATTTTTGAATTACTAGTTATTATGCAGTTTGTTTAGTATTCTTTATTATCTATGTTTTACTTTCATTATCCATTTATAAAGAATTGTTGATTAATTCAAGATATTGTTTTTTCATTACCATTATAGATTATCTTCACTGTAGGTTTATTCAAATTGAACAATATTTCACACGTTTAATTATTTCATTAATTATATTATACATAACACAAAGCACCAAAATTATAATACCAATAACATCACTTATTTCCTCTTATGTTTCACCTCATACCCTAACACACAAAAATTAAAGTATATACTTCACCAGTATACTTTTAGGAGAAAACGATAAGATTCAAGATGTTCAAAAAACGCTTAATTTTAAAAATTTAGTCCACCGTGAAACCCGTGTCCTGGGAGAGTGAAGCAATGGCCGCTCAGTCGAGACTCACGTTTTCAGTCCACGCCCGCCCCCCAGGTAGACTGCTTGCCCCCCCCGCTTCGGAACATCGGGTTCGCGAAATCATCATACTCGACGCACAATACGCACACTAGTTTCGAACACGTTTTTTTATCACTTTGTACGCACAGGCCGTGAATTTGAGGAGATTGTAATAACACCCCCAGAAGTAAAATTTTCTAAGATTTGATTGAAGTAATTCAAATTTATGGCCTGGAGAGCGCATCTGCAATTATATGTCACGCCCTTTGATTGTTGTACCTGGAGATGATAAGGCTGAAGTGACAACGACCATCTCAGTAATCGTTGATTGGAGTACTTGTTTTTCCCCAGGAAGGTCAGCGGATTGGGTCAGTGAAGATCTGAACAGGATGAGCACCACCATACAGATAACACTCGAACTTCTTGATTGCAGTTATGATTCCGAGTAACTCCTTCTCGATGGTACATATGCTAGCTGATGCTTGGAAAGCTTGGCTGAGTGGTAAGCTACTGGATGTAGAACACCCTCGTCATCTTCTTGGAGGAGGACGGGGGCCCGGTAGCTATGTCACTGGCATCTGTGTGCAGGATGAAGGGCTTCTGGAAATCTGGAGCTGCCAACACGGGGTCACTGGAAAGGAACCGCTTCAGCCTCTCGAAGCCCTTTTACTTCTAAGTCCGGAAAAGACACTTTCTGGCTGGTCAGACGCGTCAGGGGAAAGCACGACTTCTGCTAGATTTGGGCAGTAGCGACGGTAAAATCCCACCATGCCAAGGAAGCGCATGGAGGGATTTTCCGAGTGCTTGGAACTTGGTATTTTCAGGATAGCTTCGACGTTTGCGGTCTTGGGTTTAACCTTCCCATTTCCAACAATATGTCCTAAATACGTTACCGTGGCACTGCAAATGTACACTTCGCTAACCTTATTGTCAAATTGGCATCTTGTAATTTCTGCAAAACACACGACAAACTTTCAAATTTGCTGAGACCAAGTTTCTGAAAGAATAAAAATGTCATCTAAGTATACGTGAACATCATCTAATCCTTGCAATGTAAAGTTCATAACACGCTGAATGTAGCAGGACTGTTTCTCATACAAATGGCAAAAACAAAATATTCGTAAAGTCCAAATGGAGTGATGAATGCAGATGTAACTCGAGCTTTTTCAGTTAGCATTATCTGATAAAATCCCTTATGAAGATCAATTTTTGATAAATATTTAGACTGACCAACTGCATCAATGAGATCATCAACTCTAGGGAGGGGGTAAGAGTCGGAATATTTTACTACATTCAGCCGCCTATAGTCTGTACACATACGAAGTTGTCCACCTTCCTTTGGCACTAGTTAGACATGGAGGAACCCTAGGGTGACGAGTTTGGGTACTGCCAAGCCATTCTGCAGTAGATAGTTCACTTCCTCTCTCATTTGCTGCTTTTTCTCAGGGTTAAGACATAAGGGCTTGCCGTTGGAAGTGTACCTGGCACTATTTTCAATATCATGCTTGATAACATTGCATTTACCTGGAGTGTCAGAGAATAGGGGTTAAGTAATTTTGAAAAAGGTTAGAAATCCCCTGTATCTCGTCTGAACCTACATGATTTAAGAATGAAGGTAGATTACCAAGAATATCAGAGTTACAAGCATTGATCCATGGTTTAAATATCGAGTGGATCTTTAACCATATTGATAAAGATTACAAGGTAGTTTTGCGGCAAGTCATCTGTAGTATCAGGAGAATTAGGCATATAGAGTTTTAATCTATTTATATGAATTAATTGAGTGGTTTTTCTACGGTCGGGAGTTTTCAATAATATAGTTAGTGTCATTAAGTTTCTTTTCAATGGTATAAGGCCCTTTGGTATTTAGCTGCCAGTGGAGAACCAGGAATGGGAATGTAAGCCAGAATTTTACCACCTATTTCGAAATTTCTTTGCTGGGCACTTTTATCATATTTAATCTTCATTTAACTTGCCCTTTAAATAAATTATCTTTTGCAATTTGTCTAACTTTAGCTAATGTTTCTTGAAGATTCTAATATATAGTGAAACTGTAGTTGTATGCTCAGACGAATCATTTAACAATTTTTTCTTTTACCAACTTCAAAGGCCCCCTTACTTTCCTACCAACAAAAGTTCAAAGGAAAAAAAAACCTAGGTATCTTGAGGAGCTTCTCTAATGGCAAACAACATGTATGGCAAACCTTCATCCCAGCATTTCTGATTCTCCAACAGAACTTGCGGAGCATAGATTTTAGTGTTTGGTGCCAACGCTCCAGGGCCCCTTGCGACTCAGGATGATATGCAGTCGAAAGGGTCTGCTTAATACCCAGTTCTTGGAGTACCTTAGAGAAGAGTTCACTTGTGAAGTTCTACCTCTGTCAGACTGTAATTTCCTGTGGGATACCAAAAGTTGTAAACATGTGTACAAGATTTTTACAATACTCTTAGCAGAAATATTTTTAAGTGGAAATGCTTCTGGATACCTAGTAGTGGGACACATTCAGTTAATATATATGTTTCCCCTTTTGTTTTTTTTGGTAGAGGCCCCACACAGTCAATGATGATTTTTTAAAAAGGTTCACATGGGGCCTGAATGGGTTGGAGAGGATAAGGAGGAATAGTTGATTGGGCTTCCCAGTACTTGACACACATGGCATGAATTTATGTGCTTTGTGACATCTGTTTAAGTCCAGGCCAAAAGAATCATTTAAGATTTTCTGACAAGTTTTCCTGAAACCCGAGATGTCCACCAAAACCTTCATGAGCGATCTCCATTACACTCTTTCTAATAGACTGTGGCAGGACAATCTGATGTTTCTCAGACCATGAATCATTTACAGACAGATTAGGAGGTCGATAGAATCTCATCAATACGTTATCTTTGTAGTAAAAAACTAGGAGATTTAACAACTGTACCATCACAAGCTTCATTATGACATCTTTTTAAGAGATTCATCACATTTTGTGCTTCAATTAGCTTTTCTGGTTTTCATCATGTTTGAAAATTAAATTATCAGTTATTTTCTTTGTTACAGGTTGATTATCATGGTTTACCAAGTTAGGTTTGAAAGAAGCTAAAGGTTCATCCCCATTATTCTTTGCTTTGGATCTTGTTACTGCACAGCCAGGAAAAAGATATGGCTGTTCCATTTCAAGTTCAGTTGTATTATTATACAGTAAAGGGGTGTCAGTTACTCTTAATTCCCGGTATTATTAAGTCCCAGCTAAGTCATTACCCATGAGAAAACTTGCATTAGGAATCGGTATTTTATCTACAACACCAACCGTTATGGTCCTTTTACCATATCACAATCCAAGTGGATTTCAGCAAGCTGTTTGGAGCACATCCTTCAATAAACTCAAGCCAGACTTTCTCACCTGTTAAGCAGCTTTCAATATCTGGCAGAGCACTCTTTGTACGAGTGATTGTGCGCAAGCCGTGTCTCTGACAATATCTTTGGATAAACTATTACCACCCCCAATTGCTGAACACGTGACCCCTTGATCGGAATGCCTTAAATGGGTCTTCCTGAAACAGTTTATTAGTAAAGTTAGTAGTAGCCACAGGTTTTGTTAAATTGTAATGTTTTGCATCTTTTGCCACCCTTCATTTTGGATGTGGGCAGTTTTGAAAATTAAAAGACCCTCCTTTTTGCAAAATTTTTCCAGTACAGGGTAGATATCTGGGTATTAGGCCGATACTGTCCACTGCTATTATTCTCCATATATTTGAAACCTACAGATGACTTTACAATATTTGCTTTTCTTTCTCCCCCCGGGATAACTACGATGGGCTAAAGAAAACAATCTGCTGCTTGGCTGCTTCGTGGAGGTCATTTTCCTCCTTGGTCTGTGAGGTGAATCATAACAGAGTATGGAACCTTTTCTTTTGAATCCTCTAAAACTACGAGGGTTGCAAAGTTGATCGAAATCATTGACTGAAGCAGACTTTATCCACCGTCTAAAGCTCTAAGCTTCTCTGAGGGAAATTCAACATACGTTTGGCTGGAAGATTTGTTCATGTTCCTGAAAAACCTGCCGATATCCTTCAGTGGTTTGGAAAAAAGCAGCTAGAATAGCACATTTTACTTCTTCATAATCAGTATTATCATTAAGATTTTCAATACTTTCAGAGCTTTACCTGACAGTTTTGGCTTTATTAACCAAACCAGTGTTCCTCAGGCCACTTAAAATGTTTGGCTATGGTCTCAAACTCTTTTAAAGAAAACCCTTTAGGATTATCTTCTGCAAATACAGGAGTTAGCTTTATACATTTACTAATCTCAAAATCAAATTCCCTTGACTTTTACTTTCATTTCCATCATTTGAAGTTCATGTCTTTTTTGGTTTTATTCTATTTCCCTTTGAAACTGCTCTCTCTCTCAAGCACTTCTTCTCTAGCTCTAGATAGTCTTTCCTCACTTAAAATCTTAGCTTGTGTTATTTGAAATCTTAATCTCTCTATTTCTAGAAATTGTGAAGGATTACTAGTATCAAGGTCAATATTTTCAAAAGGTAAGCCTGTGGTTCATGCAGCTCTTGCAAATGTTCTATTATAAGATCTTTAAGTTGAGCTTTAGTGGCCTCTTTCTGATAATTAATTCCCCAGTGTCTAGCCATGTATATGAAATCATCTTTACAAGGATTTGCCGAGTTTAAGATTTCCATGAAGGGTTGGCTATGAAAAACATGAACATCGAAAACCCTGTTACAGCAAAAAGGTTCAGATTAGAATTAATTCTTGCTTTTACAATTTATGAGTTTTACAGAGAGGTGGCGAGTTATGTTAAAAAAATATAATTATTGCAGTATTTTTAAAGAAACTCAAACACATCTAATCAAGCGGCTTTTATTGGCAAAGCCACCATCTTGCCTTCTAGCTCCCATAGAATGACTGGGAAGAATTTGTCCAGATCGTCTCCCAGATTAACGAACCTAAACAAATTGCTTAAAAGACGAATTTGAATTATAACGAGACACATTACATTATTGCAGTAGTACAAGACTTCGAATTGCAGTGTGCCAGTGAAGCTAAAAGCCCCCGGGCAAGATATATTCCCCCTAAATAATCTCGAACCTTAGCTATATCAGAGAAACTCGTTCATAGGCGGTCACACTTACAAACCCAGTGTAGTTTACCATGCGTAGTAAACTAAAAATAGAATTACGGCGAGCTCTGTCGGCTCTTAAGGAATCTCAGGGCGGCTAAAGTGGGAGATGCTTACTCAGATTCAAGCTCAGATAAGCCGAATTGTACAAGGGTATATATATGAACTAACATTGAATTTATCTGTTTATTGTGCAACACTTAACAATGGCCAGTTGCAAAATGCTGACTGGTTACGAGAAATAGCAAAAGTACTATAACCACTCTTAGGTAAACCTCAACAAATTATTGTTGCTAGTTACAAGAAAATTTAGCAAAATTAATCATAGGAAATAAGTCATGGTATTTAGATATGGTATTAATAGTGAATAAAAATCCCGGACGGGCCCCCATTTGTAACAATCCCGCTTTTAGTTAGTGCAGTACAATGTGGGTTTTAGTATAGCACAGTAAGTTTTAAGATGTCTAGAGGAAAGTAGCGGAATAATTACAACAAGTAATGAAAGTAGCTTATATTATAGCTCATAAGTTAGTATTATCTATATATCTTTAGGTTCGTAAAATTTTTCAGCTTTCATTTTCCCTTAAATTTATGGCTTTATGAATTATTGTATATTTTTGAATTACTAGTTATTATGCAGTTGATTAGTATTCCTTTATTATCTATGTTTTACGTTTTATTATCCATTTATAATGAATTGTTGATTATATTCAAGATATTGTTTTTTCATTACCATTATAGATTATCTTCACTGTAGGTTTATTCAAATTGAACAATATTTCACACGTTTAATTATTTCATTTAATTATATTATACATAACACAAAGCACCAAAAATTTTAATACCAATAACATCACTTATTTCCTCTTATGTTTTACCTCATACCCTAACACCAAAAAATTTGAAAGTAATACTTCACCAGTATACTTTAGGAGTAACGATAAGATTCAAGATGTTCAAAAAACGCTTAATTTTTAAAATTAGTCCACCGTGTACCCGTGTCCTGGGGGAGTGGAGGCAATGGCCGCTCAGTCGAGACTCACGTTTTCAGTCCACGTCGCCCCCCAGGTAGACTGCTGCGCCCCCCGCTTCGGAACATCGGGTTCGCGAATCATCATACTCGACGCACAATACGCACACTAGTTTCGAACACGCTTTTTTATCACTTTGGTACGCACAGGCCGTGAATTTGAGGAGATTGTAATAATATATATATATATATATATATATATTATATTATATATATATATATTATATATATTTATATATATTATATATATATATGAATATAATATATATATGTATAAAATATGTATGTATGTATGTATTATATATATATATAATATTTATATTTTTATAATATATATTTAT
>NC_051402.1:14621483-14623983 GCF_015228065.2 Penaeus monodon
GTGAATAAAAATACGCCAGAAGGGCTTAAGAAAAACTGTAAAGCATGCCAGAAGGGCTTAAAACAGTAAAAAGAACTAACATTTACGATAAAACAAGTAAAAGGTAAAATGAGGGAAAAAGTAAAAGCTGAAGCAAAAGCTGCAATAAAAGGCGAGTAAGAATAAAAGAACAAGGTAAAAGAAGTAAAATTCAGAGAAAGTAAAAAGTAAAAGTCGAAGAAGCACACATGGTTCACAGTATGTAAAATAGTAAAATAACAAATAGGCACGTCCAGCATTAATACACCTGGGCAAGTAAAAGGGGCAGTACAACCTTATTTCAACATCCACGGTGTAGAATCCAGACAGGTAAATCCAAAGGGTAGTCACAACACAGTCAGAGTATCCACTTCATTTATTTAACAAAAACAGGGGGGTTACATTAACTTCCGCGGACGGAAGCGTAGCACAAAAAATGGTAAAATAATAAAAAGGAAATATTATAATAAAAGAAAACATACAAAAGATAAAATGATAAATAAAATCACTAAAACAATCAGCAAAATCAATGAGAAAATTACCATTATCATAAAAAAAATACGTAAAACAGTCTGCTGCGATTCATTAATAAAAATAATAAAATAAGTTTCTTTCTCTCACTATAAAAAAGAGATTAAAAGAATTGGATAAGTAAAAATAGACCATTGAAAAATAAAACTGAACTTAAAATACAAGAGATAAAAAAAGAGGTAAAAGAAAGATCCATTCGCAGCAGATGTGGATGTTCCGTTATCCGCACATCATGTAAAACATCGTAAAAAGAATATGGATAACGGAAGGATCAATAAAAGTTTTATTAAAAAAAGTACAAAAAGGTAAAATAACGTAAAATGCGTGTAATTAAAGCCAGCATAAAACATAGATAAAAATAATGTTAAAAATGAGGCTGGCAGAGGGAAGTGGTCCGGCTGTGTTCGACTCGCCCTGTGGATTACGGTAGGATGCTGGGTAGGATAGGGGTAGGATAGGAGCAGGAGAGGATAGGGTTAATGGTAAAAGATAGGGCAAACGGGAAAAGGGAATGGAAGAGGGGGAAATCAGCGTAGAAGTAGAAAGAAGAAGGAACAAGAAGAGGGTGCGAATAAGAGGGGTACGAGGGGAAATGCGGCAGGATACAAGGCAGGATAGGGATAGGATAGAGGCAGGATAGTATAGCGAGGAAAACGAGTAGAAGAGGGAGAAACTACAGTGGAAGTAGAGGGAAGGGAAAAAGTGAGGGGAAGGAAGAGGGTGCGAATAAGGGTATGAAGGATAGGATGATCGGGGCAAGGAAAGAGGGGGGGGGATAGGAGTTGGTCGGGGGGGGGGGATATGAGTTGGTGGGGGGGGGGGAGGTTGAAAACCTCACACTAGACAGGGAAAGAGAGAGAGAGAGAGAGAGAAATGGTGGAAACAGAAAGGGAAACGATATGAAGATGAAAGAAATTATTTTACAAATAATAAAGAAAACAAATTGAAAAACAACGTAATGCACAGCATATAAGGGCATCATGTGTTAACAAAGATATATATATCTGTGTGTGTGTGTGTGTGTGTGTGTGTGTGTGTGTGTGTGTGATTGATTGTGTGTGTGTGTGTGTGTGTGTGTGTGTGTGTGTGTGTGTGTGTGTGTGTGTGTGTGTGTGTGTGTGTGTGTGTGTGTGTGTGTTTGTGTGTGTGTACACACACACACACGCACACACATGTATATATATATATATACATGTATGTATATATATATATATATATATATATATATATATATATATATATATATATATGTACACACACACACACACACACACACACACACACACACACACACACACACACACACACACACACAAACACACACACACACACACACACACACACACACAAACACACACACACACACACACACACACACACACACACACACACACACACACACACACTCACACACACACTCACACACAAACACACACACACACACACACACACACACACATATATATATATAATATATATATATATATATATATATATATATATATATATATATATAATATATATATTATTATATATATATATATATATATATATATATATATATATATATATATATATATATATATATATATATATATATATGTATGTATATATATATATATATATATATATATATATATATATATATATATATATTATATATATATATATATATATATATATATATAGAGAGAGAGAGAGAGAGAGAGAGAGAGAGAGAGAGAGAGAGAGAGTTTGGTTTGGTTTGGTTTGGATTCCATTTGATAAATGGATATTCTTGGTGTGACATACTGTCTGCTTGATTTTGCTCACGTGTGTCAGCTGCTGCTGACTCGGCGGAACCGAGTCCTTGCCCGCCGTGGTGCCCAGCCACAGCAGTAACCTCCAGACGACAGTTGCAACCTCTCGCGCCTGGGCGGGGCGCGAACCACCGACCCCTCGGATGAGAGGC
>NC_051402.1:14631483-14633983 GCF_015228065.2 Penaeus monodon
CATTATTATTAGAGATAATGATGATAATAATGATAATAATAATAATGACCATAATAATAATGATAATGATAATAATGATAGCTATGATGATAGTATCAATAACAGTCATAATAAAAATAATAATAACAATAGTGATTACTATAAGGATAATGATAGTAATAATGATAATTATCATAATTACAACAATGCAGAAAATAATAAGAATCAGAGTAGAGATAAAACAAAATCCGAATAAGAACATAATTGATAACGACGTTGCAAATGATAGTAATGATAATGCTGGTGATTATCATTATTATTATCTATATTATTATTATCATTTAAGTGTTATTGTTATCAATGTTTTTATTGTTATTATTATAATTATCATTAACACTGATGTTATTATTATACAATTATTACTGTGGTTATTATTTTTATCACTGTTATCATTATTGCTATTATTATTACTATTACTATTAGTATTACTGTTATTGTCATTATTATTATTATCATTATTGTTATTGTTATCATTGTCATCATTATCAATATTTTTCATATTATTATCACTATCGGTATTATAATGTTCTTTTTCAATATTATAATTTTCATTATATATTATAATTCTTGTTACTGATATTAATATCATTGTCATTAATTTTATCATTATTATTATTATTTATATTATTGTTACTATTTCTTCAGTTTTATTATTATTACTGTTATTATCATTATAATGTTCATAACCGTGTTTATTATCAACATTCTTATTATCATTATTACAGTTACTATTACTATAATCATAATCATTATCATGATCATCACTATTATTATTACTTTTATTATCATTAGTATCGGAATTAGTATTATTATCATTATCATTATTAGCATCATTATCATTATTATTACATCATAGTAATAATGCTAATGATTACGATAGAGCAACATCAGATACTTTGCACAATACAGAACAGCGGAATCTGACCAACCACAAACTTACAAGCACTATCTGAATAACATAAACGAAAATACATTATTCATTCGAACGGGGACTTGGCTAAGCCCTCAAGGTGTAATGGATAGCTCTAGGATCCTGTCCTATTACATAAGTTCCTCTTCTCGAATTCACAATGGTCGCTGTTTGTGCAACTTGCCCGTCAAAGTTTCGGGCCGAATGGTCTGTAGATCTGCTGACTTTATTTACGTTTTATGGTGTGGAAGTATATATTTTCTTGCCTTTCTTTCTTTTCTTTTCTCTTTTATTCTAGTTTTACTCATTTTTTTCGTTTATTTTCTAACTTGGGGAGTATTTGTTTGGTGTTTGCTTGCTCTTAAACTAGAGTTAAGATATATCTCAAGTGAATAACGGTAGTGTGTTGAAAGAGCTGAATGTCAGACTAGAGTGCTCGTATTTTCAAAGTAAATAACACTTGTTTTAATCAATCTAATGTCAGACAAGACTGATTAGGATATATTTGAAAGATGTTTTCGTTTTGAAGTAGATAAGGGCGATTCTACTTTAAAGTAAAAAACGACTGTTTCCAATCACTCTAATGTCAGACAATCGTTGACTATATGTATGGCTATTAATATCACTGATAGGAGAAAGCGTCAGAGAGAGAATGTCAGGAAGACAGATAAACAGACAAACGGACAGACAGGCAGACAGACAAACAAACATACCCAGAAACAGACACACAACACAAACAAACAGAAAGGCAAACAGACAAACACAGAAACACACAAACAAACAAAAAAAAAGGTTAAAGCCTCAGCTCTACACCAGAAAGGACCCAAGCAAAGCGACCTGCAAATGGAATCAAACATATGACCTTGAGAATTCCGACAATATCTTGCCAATGTCGCGGAATAAAAGGTCGAAAAAGACTAATCAGACACCTTTCTGTCGTGGTCCCGAAGTTGACGTTGAATTTCATGACGCCATTAAACCTTTTGCCAAAATTATTTCTTTTCTTTTTCCTCTCTTTCTTTTTCTTTCGGTTTCTTTCTTGTCAACGGGATCACATTTATTATTATTTATTATTATCATCTATAATGTATTATCGTCATTTACTGTTATCATCATTATATGTTATTATCATTTATTATTATCATCATTACTAGTTCTGTTATTATCATAATTGTTATCATTAATGTTGTTGTAATTTTTATTATCATTACTATCATTATTCTTAACTTATCATTATTATTATCATTATTGTTATTACCATTACTATTAAAATCATTATAACTATTATTATTATCATTATTACTATTATTATTATTATTGTTATCATTATTACTGTTATTATTATTATTATTATTATTATTATTATTATCATTATCCATTATTATTATTATTATTATTATTATTATTATTATTATTATTATTATCTTTATCAATATCTTCATCATCATTATCCTTATCATCTTCATCATTATCATCATCATTATCATCATCAATACCATTATCATAATCATCACCATCACCAATATTATAATTTTCATCATCACCATGATC
>NC_051402.1:14657034-14659534 GCF_015228065.2 Penaeus monodon
TAATCGTTTATACAGATAACATTCACCAGAAAAAACCGCATAAGTTTATTTTTTTATTGCATTGCCTTTTTTCTGACTTATTATCGTTTTCTCACTATCTTTAATTTCCCCCTTATCAGATTATGTTAATGTGGTAGCCTATAGTTACTCGAAATTCCATGAAAACCCATCTTTTCCCTAGATTTATACTTCCGATGATATCCCAAGAAGGGTAGTTGTTCTGTTTTATTGTTTTTATTATTATTTCTATTCGTTCGTTATTTTTATCATTTTTATTATACTTTTATTCATTTATTTTTTGATTCATCTTTTATATTTTTTATCATCTTTTCCTCCTTACCCTCTTCATTCTAAATTACCCTTTTATCTATTTAATTTATTAATTTTTTTAATTGTCTTTTTATCCTTTTTCCCCTTTTTACCCCTTTTTATTTATTCATTACCCTCTTTTCCCCATATTTCCCCCCTTTATTCACTTAATCCTCCTCATTCAATTTTTATCCCTTTTTTCCTACTTATCTTCCATCCCCCCTGTCCCCTCTAAGGTTGACGTGGGACCGCGGGGGGAGAGTGGCTGAGGTTACAGGCGTGGCAAGGGGGACTGGGGTAACTATCGTGTGTTCCCGCTAACCCCAAGCCATTTCCCACCCCGCTTCATATAATTGAGTCGGGGCAAATCCTGTGTTGGTTGGCTGTTCCTTGCCTTTTGGTTGGGTCGCTTCCGTGCCCAAAAGGAGGGTTTCTTTATGGGGGAAGGAGAAAGAAGGAAAGAATAACTGGATCAGGATTTGTAGTATGTAGTTTGGGTTTGTTAGTGAATACAGAGGGTCTGTATACGATGCGGGTAGACTCGGTAATACACACACACACACACACACACACACACACACACCACACACACACACAACACAAAAACACCACACACACACACACACACACAATATTATAACATATATTATATAACAATTAATACACATCACACACACACACCCACACGAAAACACCACACACACACACACCACACACACACGCACACCACATAGAATGTATAAAATATATATATATATTAATAATAATATATATATTAATATATATATATATAATTATATATTTATATATATAATATTATTATATATTTTACACACATATATATCAAAGATAAAATATTATACTTCACACCCACACAACACCACCCACACACAAAACACACAACACACCCCACATATCTATCTATCTATCTATCTATATCTATATCTATATATTCTATATTTTTTAATAATTATATTTTAAAATTTATTATATTATAATATACATTATATAATTATTATAATATATATAATTTTTTAAAATATATATTTCATATATATATTATACATATATATATAATTTTATATGATATATATAAAAAAAAAAAAAAGTATAATATATATAAAAAATATAATATATATATATATAAAATATATAAAAAATTATCTATATATTATATATATATATTATATATAATATCATATATCTACTTATTATCTTTTACTTGTATCTTCTTCCTTTATCTATCTCTATTTGTATTTCCCTTTTATCTATATTTTTTTCATATATTTATCATAATCACTATATCTCTACCATCCTCATATTATACTATTATACTCTAAAATATCTATTCTATCCTTATATTCTATAATTTATATTAAATATCCTTTCCTTATGATAAAATTATAAACCAACATAACACAAAACTAAAATTTATCCAATTAATATATATTATATATAATAATTTATTGATATATATATATTTATATTTAAATATATATATATATATTTATATATATATCTATATACATATATTTTATATATAAAATATATTCATATTTTATTATAATTTTTATATATATTATATTATATATACTTATATAAAATATATATAAAACCGCACACACACTCTTTGCTGTGTGTGCTTGCTGTACACATGCATATACTATCCTTCAATATTTTTAAAAGCATATATCTTCTTTTTCTCTCTCAGGGGGAGACCCCGCAGCCATGAAACGAGCACTGCAGCTCCTCTCCAGAGCGCAACACACTCGGCTGACAGCTGGCCCCTTTGTCCTCCTGAATCTGGTTCTTTCAGCTGGTGTATGTAAGCTCAAGCCGGCAGTTTGACTGTAGATCCCCTTCACTTAAAAATGATAAATAACACAGTAACAACAAACAACAAAAAAAAACAGATCGTACTCCCGCGGTGGTGCATAGACTTGTCCCTTTACCAGGGGTCGCGCGGGGTGTGATTTAGTCAACAACAGATATTACTACTACCTCGTGTACAGATAAAAAACGTTTATTTTGGGACGCACAGACTGGTTGTTTATCGACGGCAAAAAGGTTTCGTGAACCTTGATAAATGAAATACTGACAAAGGTTCTTGGTGTATTGCTTCCCTAAAATGTCAGTGATACATGTTATTTATATACGCATATTGTTAATTGTTAGTACTGAAATTTCAGGT
>NC_051402.1:14666814-14669314 GCF_015228065.2 Penaeus monodon
TACTCTGGTTTCTGTTTTATTGTCGTGGGTTTTTTTTTCTAGCTATATATCTGCTTCCCGATAGCGTCTGTAAATTCATGTTAGTCTATTTTTTTCGTCAGTCTCTCCCTTTTGCATCTCACTACAGAAAAAGGGGCAAGTACATTACATTAGCTAATAAAATAACTTTCTTTCGATGAGAAAGATGATATGCCCAAAAATGCATTTTTAAATCAATTATTTCGTCACACTATCATATTTTGCCTCCATCAATAGTTAAGGATCTCAATAGCTGCACTTATCAAGGGGTCAATTGACCACATCGGGGAAAACCCCCGGTGACAAAATCAAAGTTTTGTGATTACCCAAGACGGAGCCCCTAAATTGCATTCCCCCGTCGTCTTTGGAAGTAATGCCTTACGAGACAGAGCCGAGGCTTTTCTCCAAGTTTTCTGCACCCGGGGTTGTTCTCTCTCCCAAACCACGGTCGAAGTCGGCTGTCGAGCTTCGGCGCGCCAACCGCACTGGCGTCCTTTTCCCCCATATCCGTTGTTGTGAAATTTTTGGACACCTTTTTAGGAACCCAGGCGTCTCCCAAAGATTTTGACTGCTCGACCGTTTTTGTTATTTTTATTGTTGTTATTGTTATTATCGTTTTTGTTATTGTTATTGTTGTTGAGAGATATTGAGAAATTCGACAGGAAGGGCCAGGAGGGGTCGCCAGGGTGCCGGTTGCCGGGGCCAGGGGGGTTGCCAGCAGAAGAAAGCGTAACTAAAAAACGTTAGGAAGTTGAAGATCCGATGGCTGGATGTAGCCGGAGAGACTTTTGCCCAAAATACCCCAAAAAGTATTGTTTGAAATAAGACATAAAAAAAAACAAAATAAAATATTAACAAGATAATATAGAATAATCTACGATTAGACTTTCGAGAACCATTTTACAGAAAAAACGATCCTGCACAATCATGCGCCCCTACCACTTCCTGAGCGCGCCCGTTTTCCCCCCCAAAGGGGCCCAGAGGGACCTGTGGGAGAAATAGGTGTATTAGGATAAATTAATGTGTGTGGTTTTTGCGCAGTGTGTGTGATACATAAAAACATACATCATAGAAAATGTACACATTCATACATATAATGTTAACACCACACACACACCCCCACACACACACAACACACAATATTATTACATATATATATATAATAATATATATATATATTTAAATATATATTATATAATACATATATATATATATATATAATTAATTAATATATATATATATATATATATATAATTTTTATACCTGACATATACATATACATGCTACATTATATAAAAAAAACACAAATATAAAAACACACCACACAAACCCCTACACACCACAAACCAAAACACACAACACACCACAACAAACACAAAAACACACACACACACACACACACACACAACCCCACACACACACACACACAACCACACACAACCAACCACCAACCCCACACAAAACACTACACAACACACACGCACACACACACTACACAACACACACGCCACAACCACACCCCCCACCAACCACACCCACACACGCGCACACACACACACACCAAAACACACCCCACACACCACAACTACACACACACAAACACATACACACCTACATAATATATATATATATTAATATATATATAATATATATTATTATATATTTTGTGTGTTGGGTGTGTGTTGGTGTGTGTTGTGTGTGTGTGTGTATATAATATGTTTATTTATATAGTATTTATAATATAAAAATATATAATATATATATATATATATATATATATATATTTAAAAATTTATTAAAATATATATATTATATTTTTATATATATATATATTATTTTATTAAAACATATATTTAAAAGGATAAAAGCCCCAGTAAGAAATGAAAAGAAAAGGGGACGTTTTCCCTACTTAAAAAGTTTTTTTGACGAAAAAAAAACCCCTTTTGGTTATATTTCGTCTGAAAAGATTTTGTTCGAAAAAAACCCGTTTTATTTTTATTTTTTTCCTATGGGTGTTTTCCATTTATCTTTCTGTAGCATTATTTTCTTTGTGTTGTGTCACCACACACCCCACACACACACACACACACACACACACACAACACACACACACACACAACACAACACCACAAAAACCCCACACACACACAAAAACACACAAACCCCCATATATATAGGGGTGCTGCGTGGTCCCGTGGTTTCAGCACTGGGCTCCAACCCGTGGGGCCCGAATTCAATTCCCAGAGTAAAATGCCTGCGTTTTTTAATGCGGTTCGAGCCCCAGAAAACGACATACGCCGGAGAAGTCAAAAGCATGTGTCGTAGGGGAAGCACCGCCGTGGGACAAACCCCGGGGTTTATAGGAAGGCATCCAAACAGGGGAAGGGGGGCACTGCCATATAACTCTCATATGAAATTTGGGAGTATATCCGCAGTGGAATGTATGGCTGGTAAAAAAAAAAAAAAACACACACACACACAC
>NC_051402.1:14674314-14676814 GCF_015228065.2 Penaeus monodon
GGGCGAAGGTCATTACCAAGAAATGGACCTTCGCCCTCCTCAGCAGAGTCCTGATGAGGTGACGTTCCTGTCCCTTATCAGCAGTGTCCGAGAACTACAGCACCATGGAACGACGCAAGGACTTGATTCCCATTTAGCCGAAGCCGTGGACACGCTTTCAGTGCCTCTAAGTCTCCAGGGAGATGTTATGCTGCCTTGTCATTGGGCGTACGCCAATGGACTCCTGAGCTGCTACGAGTGTTACGCGCTGAAGACTCCCACAGAGCAACTGGGATCCGCAGGTTGCGGGTTTCTGAGAATGGTCAGAGACTGCCGGGGCCGAAAACCCACGGGCACACACTCCTCCTCCCTTGTCTGTCCATTGAAAACACATTAGGGTGGCCACTGAGGGACGAGGAGTTTTGAAGTGGACCGCAGGGTAGCCACAAGCAGCCTCTGGTCGGTGCCACAGAACTCAGCACTCCGTAAACCCTGCAGTCTGGAGGACCGCCATCGCGTGCTCTACAAGGATGTGCGGCGATCTACTTGGCCACGGTACCCGTATCGCTGTACAAGTCCAGCTGATGCGAGTTGGAGCGCTGGTACAGGAGCCAGAGATCCTCATTTTTCTGGGACCTAGCAAAGTCCCGCGGGAGAAGGAGGCTATTTCTCCCGTGCTGCTGGGATCAGCTCCGAGCCATGGGGGACGACAGACATCTCGTAGCCAGCTCGGTCACAGACGGATAACGCATTTGAAGTCGCACAGAAAAATGCGAATGTCTCGCGGGGGCAATGTCTGCCAAGATGCGAGTTGGCGTAGAAAGCCTCTTTCACATCGGTTTTATGTACATCGGTAGGGCGTATACAGCAATAAGAGACCATGAAGCCAAAAGGCACGCTAAGTCCAATGCCATGATACGCTCATCAACGGTGTCACCCGACTTACGCAGGCTGAAGTCGACTGGAGATGCTATGGCTACACCCTGGAGGGGGGACCATCGCTGCGGCCGAACAGTAGTAGGTGTAAACACCCAACACCTATCGTGCCGATACCAGGTCTTTCTCACCTCTGAGAGGGCAGCCACCTCAACTCCCAGTCGCTTCAATTCCCGCGATAGCAGAGGGAACCGCTCATCCCATGCCGCAAGGACCGGATGTTCCAAGCGACCTACCCGTGGTGAAAGCACGCTGAGGTAAGCCTCGGTGGTCACTCGGGTGCACGGCCACCTCTGCCGCTCCCGCCAACCACAGCCCCAAGATAAAGGGGGTCGGCAGGCTGTGGGACGCCTATCACCTGTGGGGTTCCCGAGGGCTTTCCCCAACAAGCTTCATGGTGGGTTTGCGCTGCCGGGGCGCAGGCGGGACGAGAACTCTCGCTCCAATCCTGCACCCCGACATTTGCCCTCCCAGCGGCGTGACACAAAGCTCCACGCCTTACTTGTGGGTGGGAGGGACAACACCCCTCCCCCCAGCATTTCCCATTTAAAAAAGGGACGTGCCAGAGGGTCATTCTCGGGGGGAGGCGGAACTGGCAAGGCCCAACCTCCCCGAGCGCCCCATTTCCCCCGGGTGGTAGGGGGCAGGAGTTTGGTACGAAGCCAGACGTGTCCACACGCCGGATGGCCTAAACTCGTAACCTCTGGGGCCTCCGCTGCTCCGAGATCCCACCAAAGATTTAAGCCCTGGGACCGCAAGGTACCCATTTACCCATGGGTGGCACGAGGAGGCACTGCCATGAAGTCTTAATGATGGAGAGGCTGTGACCTAGGCAGGGGAGACTTATGCAGAAGCTGCTCCTTTCGCACTGGGCTAAGCCAGGGGTGGAAGCTGCAAGCGAGAAGGCATGCAAGCACTTAACACTATCTAGGCTACCACACCATCGCTTCACATCACCATGCACGTGAAGCACCCACCCATATATATATATATATATATGTAAGTATATATACACATACATATATATATATATATATATATATATATATATATATATATATATATATTATATATATATATTATACACACACACACACACACATAAATATGTATATATATATATATATATATATATATATATATATATATATATATATATATATATATATATATATATATATAATATTTTTTTTTTTTTTTTCTTTTTTTTTCTTTCTTTAATACATACATAAACGAGCATACTTTTATATTTTTGTGTGTTCATGTGTGTGTGTGTGTGTGTTTCTGTGCATGTGGGCGTGTGTGCATACATGTGTACGTATTTGTGTGTGTACGTATATATCATCGAAGGCTTTCGACGAGGCCTGAGCAGCTGGGTACGGACGAAAAATTCTTGACATTTTATGCATTTCTGATTTAGATTCTGAATCATTTATTAGATGTATTCTGGCTGCCCATATTCAGATATCATTGCGATCATTTCTATTATTCAAATGCCATTCCAGGGGTGCATATATTTCATTGGTCCTTCATTGGCTTGCTTTAAATCATTATTCATAATTCATTTCAGGAGTGCCCTCAACAC
>NC_051402.1:14684314-14686814 GCF_015228065.2 Penaeus monodon
ATGGCTGATTATACTTGTCACTTCATGGTAACCATGTTTAAACCTACCCAATTTTTTTATAAACTGTACTTAAGTACAAGCGGTTTAACTGTTCCCTAGTAAATCTACTTGGGGGAAAACTGTAATACCTGTGCGACTTGGCACTGTTACTCGGCGTCCTATGGGTATGGGGACAGGTGATGGATGTCATTTTCTAATGATTTCGTACCTTGGTAGTCTTTTTTCGGGGGGGAAGGGTGATTATTATCCATTTCATATCGTTGTTTCTTCTGTGGGGCACTCTCAGTGAGTGTTGGGCCCATATGAACTTATTTAGCATGGTAATGGAGACTAGTATTCCTAGTGGGCACTTTCTGTGAGACGTTTTGATGAATTATTATTATTCATTTTAGTTGGTATACAATTTCTATATATTCACGAATCTTTCTCTCTTAAGTATCACCAGACACTTTGATCGTAATGTTTAGCCATTATTGTCAATGACCTAGCCACAACACCTTACTTACTCATTGTCAGTATATATATATCAGAATCTGTATGAATGGGGATGTAATATATATTATATATATAATATATATATATTATATATATATATCTATATTATATTTATTGTTACGCCGACCAGACCTGTCTCTCGCCACCAACAACAAGGGCAGGCTAGGCAGACGTGCGTGTTATCCACAGGGGTCGTGAACACTGAACAGCTCCAAGAGCACCTGAGCACCACAGCGGTCCCAGAACACACGATGGAAACGCCTTGGGCTAGGCACGGCACGGAAGTAAACACACGATGACAGTCTTTCCTTATTTACACAAGTTATTTACCGTACACTTTTCTATAGGCACAATACAGGGGGAAACCAGGCATGTCCACATGCACGATACAGCTTATAACAGGGCACACAAAGTTATATCAGGTCACAAGGGCACACACGAGGGTCTTCACAGGAGCAGCACCAACCGCGTTTCTCTTCAGGCTTGCTCCTCGCCTCCTCACGCTCACAGCAAGTGCGTCATGTTTGCCCCAGGTCCCTTCATTTAACAAATGTTCGCCAGAGACAAAGACCCCTGGCGTTAAGCCTATCCCACCTATCAAGCAGACGACCCGTCTGCTCTGACCAACCACTAAACCTGAAACAAACTACAGAAAATTTACAAAAAAATTAGTCCTCAGGAACAACACAAAATTCTTTCAAACAACAAATAACCGTAATTGAAAAATCGTCTCAGAAACACAAAAAATCCTTTCATCCAGCGCGGCATCTTCGCTCTCGCTGGTCGGCTCTGGAGGAGGCGTGGGCGGCGGTAGATTGGCCAATGGTACCCAGAGGGGTATCTCGTGCCCCAAGACCGGCTCATGGTCACCAACTGACGTCTGTGCATCGCCTCACCTCCAAATGCTCGTCCTCATTTTTTCCCCCTCGGGCAGCATCTGCCACGTCCTCATCGCCGCTACTGGGGTGGCTAAACTTCATCTTCTTTTCACCATGGTCCCGAGTAGCTTCCTGGCCCATGGGAACGCCACAGCCGGTGCGCCAGTCCTCGAGGAAGTCGGGCAACGGCCCCACACCAACCAACTCCTCGCTCCCCGACGACTCTTCTGGAATTGCTCCACTTTCCTCACAAGTGCCCAGCTTTGAACCAGCTGGCACCTTTCAGGACCTTATTGGAGAAGTTAGCTACCAACACGTAACTAACCCCTCCCTGGTCCCAAACAAGGCTCCCACCCAACCGCTCGGCCATCAGCCAGCTGCAGGTTTTGAATGGGGCTCCACGAGGCCCTCACTCCACGCAATCACTTTGACAGTCGACAACGGATTCTAGGACTCTGTCCTGGGGGGCAAGGTGCAGTCGTTCAGCCGTAACTATCTCTGCCACAGCCAACTCTGGAAGCAAGGGCACATCTCACCGTGCACCCTCACCAGCTTCCGTCCAACAGGTCGACACACGCCTTACTCTGCGTCAGGTAGTCAAGGCCCAGCAAGCAGTGCTTGTCCAGAAGCGGCCACATACCACGGCAGCCGCCTGCACCGTGCTGCCCACGCTCATTATTAGCCTCCACTGGCCCCTTGAGCTGGCACCACAAATGCCCCGTGGACACCACACAGTCTCTGTGGTGCGTCTGGAAGTCGCATAGTGGCCAACATATCAGTCCGCAAATAGGGTCTTCTCAGCCCCAGTGTCCACTGTCAGGCGGCCATGGCTTCCCATTATACTGAGCCTCCACCTGCATACATGCTGGTTCGACGGCGTTACCAAGTCGGGGCCCGGGAACCGAGGGATGGCCTGGGTTCGGCCCCTTCTCCAGCCTGTCCGAGTTTTCCGCCTGTACCATTCTAGCCTTAGGGACATGCACTCGGATGGTGGACCATACCTGCCAAGTCCGTACAGCACTGCTGAAGGCATCAGAATCCGTAGGGTTGAAAAGGACGTGTTCTCCGCTCCCTCCGACAACCGAACGTCTGTGACCTACCTCTCCGCAGCCCCAACACAAGCCTTG
>NC_051402.1:14699314-14701814 GCF_015228065.2 Penaeus monodon
AACCTCCTCAGCAAGATTCCTGATGAACTGTTCCTTGTCCCTTCTCAGCAGTGTCCGAGCCCTATGCACCATGGAGCGACGCAAGACTTGATTACCATTCAGCCAAGCTATGCGACACACTTCAGCCTCTAATATCTCCAGGGAGATGGAATTCTGCCTTGCCATTGGACTTCTGGGCTGCTTCGAGTGTTACACTTGATGAGCTCCCACAGAGCAACTGGGTCTGTCAGGTTGTCGAGTTCTGTGAATCGGTCAGAGACTGCCATGGTGAACCCACGGGCACACTCCTCCTCCCTTAGTCTATCCAAGTGAAACTCCCCGTCCCTCTAGTGGCCACTTAAAGTGGCCATTAGAGGGACGGGGAGTTTTGAAGTGGACCCGTAGGGTAGTCACAACCAGCCTATGGTCAGTGCCACAAAACTCGGCACTCCGGTAAACTATGCAGTTCTGGAGGATCCTCCATCGCGTGCTAACAAGAATGTGGTCGATCTCCTTGGCCTGTACCCGTATCGCTGTACCATTTCCAGCGATGCGGGTTGGAGCGCTGGTACCAGGAGCCAGAGATCCTCATTCTCTGGGAACTAGCAAAGTCCAGGAGAAGGAGGCTCTTCTCACTGCTGGGATCAGCTCCCGAGCCATGGGGACCGACAGATATCTCACAGCCGGATACCGTATTGAAGTCGCCCAGAACAATGCGAATATCTCGCCGGGTTCCTCCCACCCTCCATGGGTGGGAGGAAAAGCAGCCCTCCCCCCAGCATATCCATTTATTTGAGTAGTTGCCGGAGGGTTTTCTGGGGGGAGGAGGACTGGCAAGGCCCACCTCCCCCGAACCACCCAATTACCCCAATTATATATGCATATATATATACACACACACACATATATATATATACACACATACAAATATATATATATATATATATATATATATATATATATATATATATATATATATATATATATATATATATATATATATATACATGTGTGTGTGTGTTTGTGTATACATACATATATTTCTAGGGCCAAGAATAAGAAAGGTCAGTGTCTTAAAAGTCAGTGATGAGAAAATACGTTTTTGCTCCGCTAAGTGAAATTCAGCAACTAATAGTTCACGAAATGTAGATTATTCTGTAACCAATCACAATGTTTTGTATTAATTTTACCCTCTTAAAGACTTTTGTACATAACAAAAATAATTAATGTTTTTTTCATAACGACACACACACACATACAAATAATACTTTTTTTCTTCTTTTTTATTCTATTTCTTTCATTTTTTCCCTTTCTTTTCTTTATTTTTTTATTTTCTCTCTTTCTTTCTTTCTTTTTTCTTTTCTATTCTTCTTCTTTATTTTTCATTGCTTTTCCTTTTTTCTCTCTTTTTTTTCTTTTTTCTTTCCTTTTCTTTTTCTTCTTCTCCGACTGTAGTTTTTTCAAAACAAATTTTGGGACATTGGCCCTTCCAGCACTCGACCCTAGATATATGTGTGTGTGTGTGTGTGTGTGTGTGTGTGTGTGTGTGTGTGTGTGTATGTGTGTGTGTGTGTGTGTGTATGTGTGTGTGTGTGTGTGTGTGTGTGTGTGTGTGTGTGTGTGTGTGTGTGTGTGTGTGTGTGTGTTTTATATATATATATATATATATATATATATATATATATATATATATATATATATATATATATATATATATATACATATATATATATATATATATATATATATATATATATATATATATATATATATATATATATATATTATATATATATATATATATATATATATATATATGTTCTGTTTCACCCAGCCTCCTACTTTTGAAACAATTCTTTTTGGAATGGGATCTTCCTTCGTAGTTTAACGCTGTTATGCTGTTGTTTTCCGTCAAATTTGACTCGTTGATGAGAGGCGGAACTTGTATTCCCCGACGGCAAAGTTGATAAAATGTATAAGCGTCGGCTTCGCACAGTATTTTGGCCAGGAATTATCATGATTTTCACACAGGAAAACAGAACAAAAATACTCGACTAACTTTAAATTGGGTTTATTGAAACTCTACAGGGGCGGGAGCCATGTTTCACCTATACAATTACGGTATACAATTCTGTTGTTAAATCCGGGATTACTTTGTGCCTGACTGACGCACAATACAAATGCTTTAAAGCAACTTTTAATATGAAAATGCGTTTCCAAAATTTCCTGATCATATCAATTTATGCATAAGGCTTCATTAATTGCTCCTCAAATAGCAACGATATTTTATTGATTGATTGTGTTAATAAATAGTAGTATAAAGCAAGCAAACCAAAGCAAAGAAAAAATGTGCTATTGACAGTTACGTGTCGCGCAATCGTTGCGGCACATGCAGTCTCCGTGGATGTTATTCTCAGACTTATGATTGTTCAGAAATGACTGACGTCATTGTCTGAAGTTTTCATTGGCTAGGATTTGTTGCCGTTTGCTAAACACTATAAGCCGCTAATTTACGAGTAAC
>NC_051402.1:14736814-14739314 GCF_015228065.2 Penaeus monodon
GTAGACTTACTCCCCAGGGCTGTCTCTCTCCTCAAGCCTCTTATCGTCTTTGCCACCTCTTCCTCTTACCTCTCTCCCTTCCCCCTCCCCCCTCTTCTTTCACACCCATCTTCCGCTTCCCCTTCCTTCCATTCCTCCACTCTCTCTCTCTCTCTCTCTACGCCCTCTGGCCTCTTCCCTCCTTCACTATCCCCGTCACTATCCTCTCTCCTTTAGCCCCCTCCACTCCCCCTATTCCCCCTTTCCATTCTCCCCCATCCACTCCCCTCTCCCCCATCTACTCTCCTTCTCCTTTCCCCCATCTATTTTCCCTCTTCCCCCTTCCCCTCTCCGCTCTCTACTCCCCTTTCCCTCCCTCCATTCTCCCCCTCCCCCTCTCCCATCCTTCACTCCCCCCTATAACCCCCTCATTTCTCCCCCCATCCCTGTCCCTCCTCCCCCCTCCAATATCCCCCATCCCCTTCCCCCACCCCCTCCTCCTCCTCCCGCTTCCCGCTTCACTCCTGCAACACCTGCAATTGAGTGCCAGTGCAAGATTGTGTTCTGTGTTGTCCGTAAACAACGTGTGTGAGAGAGAGAAGAGTTTTTTGGTTGCATTTTATTTATTAATTTGCTTATTTCAGTTTGGTCTTTTTTTTTTTTTTTTTTTTTTTTTTTTTTTTTTTTTTTTTTTTAATCTGTTGGTTAATTATTCATTAATTAAATCAGTGGTTGATTTCATCTCGGTATTATTAATTCAGTCGTTCATTTAGTGGTTACTGATATATATATATATATATATATATATATATATATATATATATATCTATATTATTATATATATATCTCCATCTATATATATAATATAATCTATATATCTATATATATATATATATATATATATATATATATATATTTATATATATATTAATATTGGTTTTATTTGTTCATTTATTAGTTAACATTTTTTAATCTCGATTTTATCTCTTTGGTCCTGCATTTATTGGTCACCTATTTTCTTTTTTTTTTCTCAGTTTCATCTTTTCGCTCATTCTTTAGTAGTTACCTATTCTCTTTTTATCTCGGTTTTATCTCTTCAGTCGTTTATTTATTGATTACCTTTTTTATCAATCTCGATTATTTCTTATTTATCTATTGGTTACATTTTTTCAATCTCAGTTTTATTTGTTCATTTTTTATTTTACTTATTTATCTTTTTGCTTATTTATTAATTTATTCAGTTTCTTTGTCCGTTTTTTATATATTTATCTATTCATCTATATTGTTTGGTTTATTTATTCTATATGTTCCTTTATTTTTTTCTTATATTTTTCTCATCTTGCTCCGTTTACTTTATCATTTTTTCCTTTCCTTATGATTATCATTATCGTTTATGCAGCAATATTTCTTGAGAAAAGAGGCGTTCCTGTGTAATAATAATTACATAAAAAGGAAAATTTATCACTTAGAGAAATTAGATAAGAAAAAAAATATACAGGAAGTTTTATCAACTTTTTGCAAGCAGAGTATGAATCGACTAAGGATAAGTCTACATTAATTGCAAAGCCGTGTGTGTGTGTGTGTGTGTGTGTGTGTGTGTGTGTGTGTGTGTGTGTATGTGTGTGTGTGTGTGTGTGTGTGTGTGTCTGTGTGCGTGTGTGTGTGTGTGTGTGTTTGTGTGTGTGTTGTGTGTGTTTGGTTGTTTGTTGTGGTGTGTGTGGTGGTGTGTGTGTGTGTGAATGTACAAATCACCAGCCATGGATGCCAAGACACCTCCAGAGTTCAAAGGTCGAGGCCAAACACCTTTGCAAGATTTTTTTTTCAATCGTCTTGCAAGACGAGAAGGGGGGAGGAAGGAGAAGAAGGGGAGGGAGAGGGAGGGAGAGGAAGAAAGAGGGGGGGAGGAAGAGGGAGGAAGAGGGAGGAGGAGGAGGAAGGAACAGTGAGAATGAAGAAGAGGGAGGAGGAGGAAGGAGGAATAAGGGGGGGGGTTAAGAAGGGCAGGAGGAAGGGGGACAGGAAAGAGGAAGGAGGAGTGGGGGAGAGGCGGAGAGGGGGGGGAGGGACAGTAAGAAGAGGGAGAAAGAGATAAAGAAGGTGGAGAAGGCAAGACGAAGAGGAGGAGGGAAAAGAGATAAAGAGAGAGTAGAAACCTAATGGAAGAAGGGCAGAGGGGAAGAAAGAACACGAAGTGGAGAAGTGAAATAGTACAGGAGGAGAAAGGGAGTGGAATACGAGGGACAAAGCAGGAAGCAGAGAAAGGAGTAAAAGAGAAGAAGAATAGAAGAAGAGAAGGCAAGAAGAAAAAGAAGACGGGAGAAGAGCAGAGGAAGAGGGGGAAAGGCGGATAAACGAAAAAGAAGAATAGAAGGTGAAAGAAAGATACAGAAAGGGCAAAAGAGATGAAAGTAGGAGACGGGACAAGGGAAAGACACGAAAGATAGGGAGGAGAGAAGCAGAGAACGATAGACATAAAAGAGGTTGAAGGAGAGAAGAGACGTGGGTGAAAAGACACGAAACA
>NC_051402.1:14744314-14746814 GCF_015228065.2 Penaeus monodon
CACAAACACACACACACACACTAAATACTTATACATATCTTATAATATAATATATATATCTATATAATATCTATATATATATATATAGATATATATATATATGTACATATACATTTTTTATGTATTTATGTATGTTGTATTTTATATACAACTATCTTTAATGAGTGTGTGTGCGTGTGTGTGTGTGGTGTGTGTGTGTGTTTTGTTTGTTTTGTGTGTGTGTGTGTGTGTGTGCGTGTATGAATATATCTATAATATATATTATTTAGATATATAGTATATATCTATCGATATTGTAATTATAGATAGTATAATCTATAGTATATATATATGTATCATATATATATATTATATATCTATATATATATATATATATATGTCGATATATTATATATATATTATATTATATATATCTATTTATGTATATACTATATATCTATATCCTCTACACACATACACACACACCACACACACCAACACACACACACACCACACCACACACACACACACACATATATAATTAGTATATATATATATATATAATATATATATATATATATATACTATATATAATATATATACTATATATTTCATATATATCTATATATCGTAATACTAAATATATAACCATATATACCATATATCTCATATTATATATATATATCTATCTCTATATTATATTATCTATATATATTATCTCGATCTATATTACTGTATATATCTCTCTTAATAACTATCAATATATCTAGATATCTTATATCTATCTGTTATTATATCTCTATATATATCAGTTTATATATAGTCTATCTTATATAATCTATTATATTTGTCTATATCTATAAATAAATATATATATGTATATATATCTATGTACATACCCACACACAGACACCGACACCCCACCACACCACACACCCACCACACACCCCCACACCTATATATATATATATCTATCTATAATAATATTATATCCTCTTATAGTCTCATATATCGTCTATAGATCTCGCTTCTATCGTATATCTATCTCTACAATCTCTATTCTTATCTATATCTATTAATATCTTATCTATATCTATATATATATACACACATATATTCTCATATATATATATATTATATATATATATATATATATATATATATCTATATCTATATATATATATATATAATATATATATATATATCATATGTCTCTATATATCTATATTATATCTATAGATACTATCTATCTTCTTATCTATCTCTATATATCCATATATGTCCATGTATCCGTTTATATATATATATCTACTCTATCTATATAGATAGATATATCTTATATCTATTATATTATATATATTATATATCTACATACCCTATAGCTATCTCTCTCTCGTCTAGATATCTATATATCTATATAGTATATATCGGCTATTATATTGTGCATATCATCTATATCTCTATATATATATCATTATATATATATCTATCTATCTATATAATCTTATATTACTCTCTCCCACCTCTATATCTCTATATTATCTCTCTCAGTCTATCTATCTACTCTCTCTCTATATCTATCTATATACCCTATGTAGCTGCATTGTGTGTGCGTGTGCGTGTGTGTGTGTTGTGTGTGTGTTTGTGTGTGTTGTGTTGTGTGTGTGTGTGTGTGTGTGGTGTGTGTGTGTGTGTGTGTAGTGTGTGTTGTGGTGTGTGTGTGTGTGTGTGTGTGTTTTGTGTGTGTGTTTGTGTCTTCCCTGTCTCATCCTACTATTCTCTATATCTCTCTTACTCTATCTTCTATCATATACTCTCTATCTTCTTATCCTGTCTGTCTCTCTATATCTAATCTCTCTTCTCTCGGTCTCTCTCTTCTCTCTCTATCTCTCTTCTCTATCTCATCTGTCTCTCTCTATATATCTAGTACCTATATATACTCCCACAACCACCCCAGACCCACCACCCACCACCACACATCTATCCTCTATATCCCTCTACTCTATCTCTCTTTGTCTATCTCTTCTCTCTCTCTTCTCTACATCTACTCTCCTATCTCTCTCTATCTCTCTCCCTCTCCATCTCTCTTACTCTCCTCTCTACTCTCTCTCTCTCTCTCTCTCATCTCTCTCTATCTCCCTCTCTCTCTGTCTCTCTCTCCTCGATCTCTCTCTTCTCTATCTTATCTCTCTCTCTAGATCTCTTATCTCTCTCTTCCCCCCCCCCCCCCCCCCCAACCCCCCCCCCCCCTCCCCCCCCCCCCACCCCCCCCCCCCCCCCCCCCCCCCCCCCCCCCCACCTCTCTCTCTCTCGTCTCTATCTCTCTCTCTCTCTCTCTCTCCTCTCTCTCTCTCTCTCTCCCATCTATTCTCTGTCTCTTGCGCTCTTATCTCTCTCTCTCTCTCTCCTCTACTCTCTCTTCTATATCTCTCTCTCTCTCTCTATGCCTTCTCTCTATATCTATCTCTCTTCATCTCTATCTCTATCCTATCTCTATATATATCTCTATCAGATCTCTCTC
>NC_051402.1:14756814-14759314 GCF_015228065.2 Penaeus monodon
CCGTGTTTTTTCGGGGGGGGGGGGGGCTCTTTGAAAGCCTTTTTTTTATGTTCGATGTTGTCGTTTCATTTTTGTTAGTTGTATTTCCCTCTCTCTCTTTCTATTTACCTATTTGTGTGTGTGTCTATCTCTTTCTCTTTCTTTCTCGTTCTCTCTCGTTCCAGCACTTTATCTGTACCTTTTTCTCTCTCTCTCTCTCTCACTCCCGCTATCTCTCTTTCTCTCTCTCTCTCTCTCTCTCTCTCTCTCTCTCTCTCTCTCTCTCTCTCTCTCTCTCCCCGTTTCCTTCTCTCCATTTTTCTTTCTTTTTTGTCACTTTAGTATAATCATTTTATTGTTACAAAAGTTAAGATAAATAGCTCATTTCTCTCTGTCGTAATTACTTTTTGATTACCTTCTTATACAATAAGTGAAGTCTTAATGAGATCACGTCCATTTTCCGTTATTTCTTATATCATAACAATCAATATTTTTTATATCATCATTATTATTATCATTATTAATACTATCCTCATTATTAATATTTTCTTCCTTATTATCATTATCATTATCGTTATCATTATCATCAGCGTCATCATCATTATCACCATCATCATAATCATCAAAAATGTTATTATCATTATCATCATCATCATTGTTATTATTATTATTGCTGTTGTTAATATTGTATTTGTTATTATTATTATCATTATTATTATTATTATCATTATTATTATTATTATTATTATTATTATTATTATTATTATTATTATTATTATTAATATCATCATCACTATTCTTATCATTATCATTACTATCATAATCATCATATTTTTAGGCATCATTATTATCATTACTACCATTATTATTATCAATGCTATTATCTTTATGATTGTTATCATTATCACTGTTGTTATTATTACTATTATTATTATCCTTATCATCTTCGCTAATATTATTATTGCATAATCATTATCATTATTATTATCATTATTATGGATGTTATTGTTATGATCATTGTTGCCATTATTGTCCTTATTATTTTCATCATTATTATTATCATTATTATCATCATCATCATCATTACCCACAATATCATTATGCATTCATTAACACCATCGTCACCATCAACATTATTATCACTTTGATGATGATGATGATGATGATTATTGTTGTTGTTTTGTTGTTATTATTATTATTATCATTATTATTATTATCATCATTATCATTATTACTACTGTAATTATTGATATTACTGGTATTATCCTTTTCATTATTATTATTATTTTTATTTTCATTACTATTATTATTAATATCATTATCATATATATCATCATGCTTGTCATTGTTATTATTGTCATTATGATTATTGATATTATTAATATCATCACTATCACTATTCATTACTATTATCTTTATCAGTAGTAGTAGTAATAGTACTATTACTGTTATTATCATTATCGTTCTTGTTATTATTATTACTATTGTTATATTATCATTGTTATTATTGTTGTTGTCATTAACATCTTTATCATTATTAATATTGTTATCATTGTTATCATTATCATCAGTAGTATTAGTAGTAAAATTTGTTGTAGTAGTAGCTATAACATCATAACCATCATTATCTATTATCATCTTTATTATAATTACCATTACCATAATTATTGTCATTATCACCATTAGTGTCATCATTATTATCATTGCTATCTTTATTAATTGTTACTATAATCACCATCACCCTCATCACCATCATCCTCATCATTATTATCAACATCACCACCAATATCATCATTAATATAATCATGATCATCATCATAATTACCTCTACTGTACTATTTTTTCTTATTTTTATGATTTTCATTCTATGACTGTAATCGTTCTTGTTCTTTCTTAATTAAGAATCGTTTGTAAATTTAATTTAACCATCGATTTGCCGTGATCCAACTTGCGTACTAGTAGTGCAAGCAAAAATCACGAAAGAAGTTTTGCAAGCAGAAAGTATGTAGAAAAAACTGGCAGGTGTTCAACAGCGCGGCATAAAACAGGGAAACTTTTGACAAACGAAATACCTGCTCTGGGAACGTCGTCTAATTTCGTAACCTCATTGTAAATTAGACTCTGCAATTAATTTAAAATGATATTTTAATATGAGAAAAGCACATCCCTTTGAGCAATGATAACTTTAAAGGTGCTTTTAGCAATTTTTTTTTTTTTGTGGGATTTTATCGGCGCAGGTGAAAAGCATGCATTTGAAGGTGTTCGCCAGGCAAGAGATAATAAGAAAAATGTGGAAATTGAGAAATCCGAGTCGATTTCTAAACTGAATTTTAAACCGTAAAAAAATAGAAAGGCAAATCAAATTGAGTATGTTTGCTTTTGATTTATAAAGATTTTAAAAACATAAAGGATTCGAGCCAGTGTTGTGAGAATTCGAAACGGTCTTATCATTCAAGATTCTGTTGGAAATCTCCAACTTTGGTACCGTTTCCTGGTTATTTTGCATAGTAGACGGTAAGGG
>NC_051402.1:14766814-14771814 GCF_015228065.2 Penaeus monodon
GCTCTGTTATTATATTCCTTTATGTACTTAGAGTAAACGTAATAATCTTGATTAGCATATACGATTAACATACAAGGTAATTTGAACCATAAACTAAATTGCATAACAATAACAAAAAGAGCAATGATAATGATAATAACAGTGATAAAGATAACAAAAATATTATTTTTGTTATTATTAACATTTGTAATAGTAACACCAACTTAGGACGATAAAAACAATGATGATGGTAATCAAAATAATGCTAATAGGAAAATTATAATAGTAATGTTAATTAGATTTTTTATGTTGTCGCTGAAAGACACAATATTGCAAAAGACTCGTAGAGGACTTTATGAAAGTAGACTTATAGAGATGATAATAAGCGACACATTGCAACAACGAACGTGGTGTAAGCCCGTCAACTAACTGCAGAAATAAATCTTAAGCATATATCCATATCGTAAAATCTTGAACCCTCGATATGCACACACGCAGCTGTATCGATTTACTAGAAATGCCGTTCCTTCTCTCAGGGTACTTTCACGTTACCACGGGGATCCAATAACCCAATTGACAGCGCTCAACTGGACTTCACTCATCCACTTCCCTCCCTAAACTTCCACTTCATATGGGGTTCCCCTGTAGAGATGGATCTGTGAGATTTTTCAGCCGTCAGTCGTTACTGTGTTAGAAATTTTGACTCGGCTTGTATTTTCCTGCCTAACCATATTTCAGTACATGAATGGAGGGTCACTATTGGTCAAAGACAAAGTTAGTTTTGCTTGTTTGTTCAATACAGCATTATAGATAGTAAGGAAAGATGTCAATCGAACAGCACACTATTTAATTGCCCTTTCATTAGGAAAATGATATAAAGGAAATGGCTGAAGGCGAGAAAAGTGTGAGCGATGTTTCACAAATAAAGCATTTTATATTCCGGAAATAACTAACATTTGAATTCGTATTTCAACCGTATTTTGTTTAGAGACATGGCATGGGACGTTAAACTTTTTTTTCCAAATGGTATTCATAAGCCTAAAACTGAGAGCAAAGGCCAAGATAAATTACGGCGTCATATGTATAATTATAATATGTTTAATATTAATAACATGAACATGTAGACTTGAACTACATCAAATACGGTAAAATGATGAAATGAATATTTAAAGTGGAGCTAAGTAGTACTTTATATATAATAAATTTCAAGAGAAGTTGCCCCATCATAAGAGGCATTTCAAATTAAAAACAAAATCATAATTAGTGATGTTTGTTATATATTATGTGAGTTTGGAGTTTCCTTTGTACTCATTCAATGAAGCCAGATAATTAGTAAATCATAATTGAGCTTCAGATCATGATCATTCTTTTTTCGAAAAAGTTCTCGAGATGTAATTTACAAGAAATTTTGTTATGTATACCTGAGTACAAAAAGTTAAGACTAGTTCGATAAAACTATTATGAAGCAACTCCATCCACAAGCGAATATATCCCGCGAATGTATGCACTATATTCCGCATCAGGGACATACACTGTTTGGTCTATATCATTAGTTCTTTTTAGTTACGGATCCCTTTTAAAATCTGAAGACAGCTATGGACCCCTGAAATATTCATATAAACATTAGTTTGTATACAATGTATATAAGTGCGTTACTTATTGAGATTTGATTGTCCTGCACATATATAATATACAAAGAGTATTATTAAGTATCATTAAAAGTAAACAATTTAGAAAAATAAATTACACCTCTGGACTAGAGGTACCTTTATGGTCTCTATACCACTACAATAACGGGGCAGTAATACATCTGATTCATAGTAGAGCCTCAGAAACGACTGAAACACACAATTGCCATGACATATGACCTGTTATGAGTATAAGTGATATTATTAGCCATTTTACATAGCAATAGATCCGGCTGTTATCATTAAATGTTTTAACCACACACACCACACAATAGAGGTCGAAGGGAGGGATCGCCCTGTACACTATTAAATAGAAAAACATCCTTAGTTTATGTACTCCAGTGCCGTCAAGTGTAATGATGTTTACGTGCTAAAGAGAAGCCGAATCTACAATCAACACTTATACATATCATGCAAAAAGCTGTGCCTTAGAACAGGCTTCGTAACACATCTTGGCCATTTAAACATAAAAGAGACAGTATATGCGACATATATGTTGTGCATCACTCCATATTCCCGACATTGCATGCATTTCACCTCCTCTCGTTGAGTGGATGATGCCACTTTATATAATGCAACTACGTGATACATTATGTAGCAAGAGAAATATTATATTTTTATAGCAGAGGTAACAATAGCAATGATTATGGTAATGAAGGTAAAGACGGTTTGTAAGATAAAAATCTGTATTGGTAAAGCTAACAGAAACCTTTTTAGAAATAGTTATAGATATAGTAGAAGTATAATAAGTAGTTGTAGTAGTAGTAGCAGTAGTAGTAGTAGTAGTAGTAGTAGTAGTAGTAGTAGTAGTAGTAATAGTAGTAGGAGGAGGAGGAGAAGGAGGAAGAGAAGGAGGAGGAGGAGAAGGAGGAAGAGAAGGAGGAAGAGGAGTAGGAGGAGGAGGGAATAAGAGGAGGAGCAGGAAAAAAGGTAGCAATAGTAGTTATATTGATAATCATGATGACTATAATTATACTGTTTGATCCTAATGGCAATGGCGAAAATATTGACATTATAAATAAGAATAACATTAGTAGTATCATGAGTTTGCAATTTAGAAAAGAATGGCAAAGAATTTGAACAATAATGGCACTGGTAATTTTGGTGAAGTCAGTATGCAAAATGATAATGAGAATGCATTCCCATGTGTATCAACAATGAAAAGAAAGTCTCTGGACAACGGAACCCTAATTTATCAAACTGCAAATCTCTTGGGTCCCTCTCTGATACAGCATCACTATGCTGACTGGCAGATATTCGTTCTTGAGGATCGAAATTGATTTGATTAATCTATGGACTTCGTGGCTGTGGTTGATAAAATAATAATGATACTTCATAATAAAATGCAGGTGAAGTTGCTATCGATTGATGATGATGATGATATAGTGATTGCAATGCAATTCATTCATATCAATATCATTGAGAACGAGTGTCCCCATAATAATATAAGTGATAAACATTGTGGAAAGAACATTTCTAATACTTAGTGTTAAGTAACTTCAGACTATATATATATGTGTGTGTGTGTGTGTGTGTGTGTGTGTGTGTGTGTGTGTGTGTGTGTGTGTGTGTGTGTGTGTGTGTGTGTGTGTGTGTGTGTGTGTGTGTATGCTAGTGACAGAATTGATGTGCAAGTGTGTGTGTGTGTGTGTGTGTGTGTTATCTTGGTGTGGGTCTGTGCACATCCCTGCGTGTTCAACAGGAAATAACAGAGAGTGCAGCGGGGTCAATAGACACAACATACTGCGGTCAGACTGCAAAGATAGAGTGCTGAGGAACAGGCCGCCTCACTATCGAATTTGTGTGCATGTTGCATGGCTGTTTTATTACCTCTCCTTGTTATTTTACATAAATTTTACAAGTTTGGGAATATGTGTTACGTCTCTGAATTTATTTGTGCGTTTCTGCAAATTATTTAGTATTTCTTTTTTTCTTTCTTTTTTTTTTCCTTTTTTTTCGGGGGGGGGGGGCATGTGTGTTTATATATATGTTGGTATGTATACGCGGAGAAAATAACTTCTATCGTCACCAGTGGCAAATCTCCAAAACAGTGCATCTGAAATGTTTATCGTGGGACTGAAAGTAATACAGCGTTGTGCATCAAACAGTAATTTCATATCATATGTTATGCATTTTGAATACTATATTACCCTAATCCATTAAGCAAGCCGGTCAGGCAACGACTTCTCTCCATAAACAATATATTTATCAACATAAATTTGGTGTTCGTGGATTTGTTTCGTGAAGTCTTCGCCACTGTATGAGAGAGAGAGAGAGAGAGAGAGAGAGAGAGAGAGAGAGAGAGAGAGAGAGAGAGAGAGAGAGAGAGAGAGAGAGAGAGAGGGAGGGAGGGCGGGAGAGAGAGAGAATGTGTGTGTGTGTGTGTGTGTGTGTGTGTGTGTGTGTGTGTGTGTGTGTGTGTGTGTGTGTGTGTGTGTGTGTGTACGTGTGTGTGTGTTTGTGTTTGCAGGCATCCTGTAACTAAGCCATGTATCCATTCCTATGTATTTGTTTATCCATTTGCCTACATGTACGTCCTGCTACATTTCTCTACCTCTCTGCAGAAACATACAAATCCCAACCGTAAACACGATGCTTTTTCGTGCTATTACGTATCTGATCAAGAACAGACGTAATGCCAGTATTGCAGGAGTAGCAAGGGAACCCGTTTAGCGTTACATACGATTCAAATGACCTGAGTTACAGCTGAACATCAGGGTACAAGGAGGGAATTCTGAGTGTTGAAGTACAGCTATAATGGCACCACTATTTCTAGCTGCAGAGAACAGTAAGGAGATGATCCTTTATTTCATGCCACGTTGATAGCCCGTGGAATGCTGGTGTATGTAGTTCATTTAATATGCATATATGCGTGCATGGATGATTGAATGAATAGCCAGGCAGGCGAAATGGCAGACAGAAATACAAACAAGGGGATGTGTTTATGTTCAGAAGTTGCTACATAGACAAATGAGTAAATATATATACATACATACATATATATATATATATATATATATATATATTATATATATATATATATATATATATATATATATATATATATATATATATATATATTTGTGTGTGTGTGTGTGTGTGTGTGTGTGTGTGTGTGTGTGTGTGTGTGTGTGTAACTAGACGGACAGATAGAAAGATATAGGGAAAGAAAAAAAGATAGTCACACTCACACACACATACACACACACACACACACACACACACACACACACACACACACACACACACACACACACACACACACACACACACACAGTTACATACAAACAAACAAACACAAGCACACATAAACACACACAAAGATATATGCGG
>NC_051402.1:14831814-14834314 GCF_015228065.2 Penaeus monodon
CTGAAACCAAATATCCTTCCAGGTAGTTGGTTTCAGGTAACAAATTGAACACGAGTCTGTGAAAGCCAATTTCCTTCTTCCGTTTTTCCTTCATTCCAGGAACCCTACTTGCAGGGTTTTGTTACTGTTAACTCTTTCTCTCAAACAACATGCTTATCATCGGCATCCTTGTTCACGGCGTAATATCGCCCTTGGTAACCTGAGTAACAGACGATGAGACTTTGTCTGGGTGCATCGTTGTTAGTGTGTGGTAGCTGGCAGTTCTAGTTAAGAACGTATTCACTACAAATTCAACTGTGGCAACCGTCTTTAAAACTTACAACTGAATAACTCAGGGAAAGCATCACCAATTGATGAAGCTTCTTTCCAAATCCACAGCTTCGTTTACAGCTTCACTTTTAGCCTTGTGGAGAGTTAATCCTTTTCTCAGGGAATCCTATGGTAGAGCTTAGAGGCCATACCATGAATACGAATTTGGAAAATTGTGAATATCTCTCCACAGTCCCCTTATATGAATCTATGCTATACATTGCCTTGAAGAAAAAATAAATTAATAAACTTAATTCTTAGTGGACAGGCTTCATAAAGAGAGACCAAACTGGTCAGGGAAAAGTTAGCAGACACCTGATTCTCTAGGAGGATGTAATCTTAATTAAAAAGGACCACCATTTTTGTGTTCATGAGGCAAAAATATTTACCTTCACAGGAGCCGACGTACCTTGAAAACAAACCATCTTGACCTTGTTCTAGTTTAAGAAGAAAAAAGGGTAGTTCCTGTTTATCCAAAACACTAAAGAAGCCAACTGCCAACGGGAAAATCAACAATCACCAGGGTCGTCAGGACGGTGTAATTCGTGGGAGATAATAAGAAATACATTTTTTATTATTATTATTACAATTAGAGCAGGGGGCTGACTATAACTTTACTAACTTTACTGCGTTGGTCGTTTGACTTACTGAATTTATTAATAAACAAAGGAACAAAGAAAAATAAACAGATATTTCCATGGGGGTCTGCATATACATATGTTTCGAGAGCGGGGACGAATTCGGAAAGGCTGCTTTTCATCCAGAGATTACGAGTCTTGTCGCCTTCCTTTGAACTTGTACAACCCCTTATCAGCACCAGGATCCATCTGTTTCCCTCCTGGACGATGCAACAGACGTCGAGGATGGTGTGGAAGTGGCAGTAAAGGTTGCAGCAGGTGAGGCAGCAGCCGGGGAGGTGGTAAGTGAGGCATTAGTCGGTGTGCTGGTTGAGCCACGATTATTCTTCTTTGCAGGTTCAAGTGTGGACAAGGATCTGTGGAAGTGGCTGCCGTGGAAGTAGCAGATGTGTCCTCGCCTTCTTCGTATACTTCATTCTTCTTCAATATTCGCAAATTTTCATTAGTATGATTATTAATTCAGTAATTCGATGCCACCAATGTCCATTTCATTTATAACAATGTCATCCACTAAAAGAAAGGGGGAGAGGGGAGGATGGGATATTTTGATAAACAGATTTATATATATATATATATATATATATATATATATATATATATATAGAGAGAGAGAGAGAGAGAGAGAGAGAGAGAGAGAGAGAGAGAGAGAGAGAGAAAGAGAGAGAGAGAGAGAGAGAGAGAATAAATCTAAAAACTTTAACCGTTTCGTGTGATAGTCCTAGCTCCCATAACAGCACTATATTCGCCCTTGCAAGGATATAGTTCTAGCCTCTTGTAGTACAGCCAGATTACATTTCTAGTTGTGGATAGATTCACTAATGCCCGAAGGGCTTGATATTAGTTTTGTGATTAAATTACTCCCCCCGCCCCTTTACCAAGATACGCTTAGTTTAATATGTGGGCGGTATTTTATTATTCCTCCCCCTTGTAGATATGCTTTCAAAGCCAAGGCATTAAATAAAGTGTTAGAAAATAATAGCTATAGTGTTATTTATGTTATTTTTCTTTCGAAACATGGCATCAAAGCCAAAAACACTGGTCTGTACTTGAAGTAGTAAAAATTTAAAACAAATGTCCATTGCAGTTTTTCTTGTTGAAACTAGACTACTGTTATTCAGCCAGGCACAAATAGACTTAACCCAACTATAAAATCTACAAATGACCGTTAGAAAAAATACTGTGTAAATTCTAACATGCAAGAGTACAAATTAAGTCACCAATGTTAAAGCATCAAAGAGGAGACCATGCATAGTGAAAACTCAAATGTATGCAATAAAAAGTTGTTGGTCTATAACACGAATTCAATTATTAAAGTGGTTAAAGACTACAAATAGAAGTATACGCTGTAATTAGAAAGGTTCCGATCGTTACAGAAGCAGAAATGAAAAGGCCGCTGAAAGGCAAGTGAAGAATGAACTAAGATAGTCCTACGCAGATGAATATACTAGGACATTTCATAAAGACAAATATATCTTGGAAGACTGAAATAAAGCAACAAATTAGGCCTGGTGCCCTGCCTGTTGTTGAGGGTCTCTACCAACCACTCAGGTGGT
>NC_051402.1:14839314-14841814 GCF_015228065.2 Penaeus monodon
AAGACAACAAAGGAGGTATGGCTATTGGAACACAAACAAACGTTCTAGGTAAAAAGAACACAGAGACGGAGATGAGAAAGTGAAAGAACAATAGGAAGGACCAGATAGGCTAAAAAAAAAAGATGAGAGGCGAGCACCGAAAGAGAGATACAGATAAAGAGGGAGAAAGAGAGAGAAAGAGAAGAAAAGAAGAAGAGATAAGGAGGAAAAAAAAACACACGCGAGAATGTACATGTGAAGGAGTCGAAACCAGGTTAGAGTAGGTCACACAGCTTTTAATCCGGATTATCTTCTCTGATTAACACTAATCTGGGAATAAACGACCGCAGGGAGGGATGAGGATTAGTTCTGTGCTGTTGTTGTTGTTTGTTGTCCCCCCCCCCTCTCTATCTATCTATCTATCTATCTATCTATCTATCTATCTTTCTATCTATCTATCTATCTATCTATCTATCTATCTCTCTCTCTATCTCTCTCTCTATCTATCTATCTATCTGTCTGTTTTTTTCTTTCTCTCTCTCTCTCTCTCTCTCTCTCTCTCTCTCTCTCTCTCTCTCTCTCTCTCTCTCTCTCTCTCTCTCTCTCTCTCTCTCTCTTTCCTTTTTTTTTTAGCCAGTCAGTCGGGTCTGGGTTTTTACTGGACGTTAACTTTATCATGTATGTTGTTTTTTGTTTTTGTTTTTTGTTGTCGTGGTTTTTTATTCGGTGTATTTTTTATTTGGGCTTAATCTTCATTATATCATTGTTTCATTTTAAAACAATTTTTGTACTTTTTTATCCTTTCCTCCTCCTTTTTCTCCTCCTTTCCCTCCTCTTTTTTTCTGCTCCTTTTCCTGCTCCTGTTCCTCCTCCATTCCTCTTCTTTTTCCATCCTCCTTTATCTGCTCCTTTTGTTCTTCCTTTTCCTCCTCATTTCCCTCCCACTTTTCCCCATCTTGCTCCTCCTCCTTTTGTTCTTTCCCTTCCCTCCTCCTCATCCCGTTCTTGCGACGGCTTCTGCTGAGCATAAATATATACACAAATATCATCAGGAAGTTGAAAGCGAACCCCCCCCCTCCCTATTATACCACCCCCTCTTTCCTCCCGCTACTGGCTGCCCCCCCCCCATCCCCCACCTCTCTCCCCACCCCGCACCATCACTTACCACAAGGTAAGCGAAACCATAAACAAAGTTAGGGAAGAAGGGGAGGGGGTAAGGGGAAAGAGACGAGGGGTAAAGGAAGGGAGAGGAGGAGGGGGAAGGGAGGAACAAAGGGAGCATTTGGAAAGGGGAAGGGGGGGGAGGGGCGAAGATGGATAGGGGCTAAGAAGAAGGAGAGAAACAAAGGAAACATGCGCTTAGGAGAAGGGGAAAGGAAGAAGGGAGGAAGAGGACAAGGTAGGATGTAGCAAAGGGAAGAGGGAAAGGAGGAAATGTGGAACAAAGGGAGCAAGCACTGAGGGAGAAGGAAAAGGAGAAAGGGAGGAAGAGGCGAAGGAAGGAGGGACAAGCATGAATTAACGGAAAGTAAGAAAGAAGAAATAGAGGAAGAGAATGAGTGAAAAAAATATGACAAAGGGAGCATATGTCGAGAGGAACAACAAAGAGAGAAAAGATCATTTGTGAAAGGATATGCACGGGAATCTCCACGTAATATTACCCCGTGGAAAATGTACGCTAATGTGAACCATCTTTGCTCTGTCATTTTCAAGCGGGCTAAACGGCCTTTCTAAGGTGTAATTCAGGTTAATTGATTTTTCCCCTTCGAAGGACAATAGGATAGAAACAATGCAGGACCAATTACGAAAGGGAGGAGGGAGGGAGGCAGTATTGTCTCCCCCTACCCCCAGCCCCGCCTCTGACTTCCCACACCCCCATCTCTCGCCCTCTTATCTTAAGCCTTCCGTTCTTCATGCAAGCTGCCCTATATATCCTAGACGAGAGAATTCCTTACGCCGTGGGGAGTCCCATGTGTTTTTGAAGATTTGAAGGCAAGGAAGACGTTTGTGATTGCGCTGCGAAAAGAAGGAGAGGGGGAGCAAAGGAATAAAAAGAAGGGAAAGACAGACAGAGAAGGAGAGAGGGAGGGATAGAGGGAAAAAGAAGAAGAAGAAGAAGAGAGAGAGAGAGAGAGAGAGAGAGAGAGAGAGAGAGAGAGAGAGAGAGAGAGAGGGAATAGACTGACAGATAGACAGAGACAGAGGAAGAGACAGACAGACAGACAAAGACATATAGCCAGACGCAGAACGAAGAGAGAGTGAAAACGAGAGTGCGAAGGAGAAATGAGGTGGTAGAGAGATGGCGGGAAGACAAAAGTAAGAAAGTTTTCGTTTTTTCTCTTTCAGAAAAAGGTTTACCGTTTTTTCCTTATTATCTTTCAGAACCATCTCTCTCTCTCTCGCTCTCTCTCTCTCTCTCTCTCTCTCTCTCTCTCTCTCTCTCTCTCTCTCTCTCTCTCTCTCTCTCTCTCTCTATCTCTCTCTCTCTCTCTCTCTCTCTCTCTCTCTCTCTCTCTCTCTC
>NC_051402.1:14874314-14879314 GCF_015228065.2 Penaeus monodon
GGGAAAACTAGGGTTGAAACTGATACTTGACATTCATCACTCGATCTTTTGACGAGACTAGCGTCGACTGTCATTGCAGTAGTCGGTGCATTTTCCTGAATGAAAGTGAATGAGAAAACAAGAGGAAAGTTAAACATTTCATTGTATATCCACATTCCGGCACTTTCAGTCTTGCCGAGAGCTCAAGCTTGAGCATTGCACTCGATTGTCAGTCTTCTGTATTCACGGGGGTCGTTTATACGTTTTCTGTTGCTCGCTTCTGTTGGAATTTACGGCTTGACCCCCGTTTTCTACGAGGGATTACGAGAGGGGTGTCTGCACTGCTGGAGATAAGAGAGCTGGACAAAAGGGTGGAAAGGCGAAAGCTGAGAAAATGCCGCGAGGAAGAAACGTTTTTTTTTCTTTTGGTGGAGGGAAGGGTATTTTGATATTCTAGTTTCAACATTTAAGTTTCCTTCTTTTGTATGTGACATTTTTTTATTGTTGTTGTTGTTGTTGAAGATGTTGATTGTGCGGCTATTTACATATTAACAACATGGTTAGTATGAATAAAAATGTAGATGAGGGCGATGATAATCATCGTCATTACCGTCACGACAGGAAAAAATGTGTTGCCAAAAACTGTTTTCGCTGAGCAAGAAAAAGTACTGTCATAAATGCCAGAGATAATTATGATGATGATATCAATTATCATCATTATCAATAATGTCACCATTTTTTTCTCCAGATTATCATATCAATATCATCAGTCCTTATCAGCATTATCACATCATCACCATCAGCATCAATATAACAGTCACCACTCGCAATATTATTTAAACATTCATAGTCTGCACGAAAATAGGTTTAGTCCGTTTCCCTCTTCCGCCCGTGCATTGCCATCCCGCCACAAAGGAGGAGGATCTCACCGGGGCAACGAGCCTAATATCTAAAATGAAAATTAGTAATAACTTGCGGAAGAAACCGGGGCAACTTCGAATTAGATTTGATTATAATTGGATCTGCCAAGATTTAGAACGTGGGAAAGTTTATATTTTGTCGATAGGGGCACTATTTTTTTGCGAGAATATCAGAATGAAATCATATCTTTAGTTTTCCTGTATAAGCTCCAACAATATGTGTGTGTGTGTGTGTGTATGTGTGTGTGTGTGTGTGTGTGTGTGTGTGTGTGTGTGTGTGTGAACTTTCAAAACTTTCCTGCTAGATCATTACTTAAAAAGTCTAGATCTATCAACACTACATTCGGCTACTGTTATATAAGCACTGGGACTCCAGCATTACCTTCAAACTGACAGAGATTCGCAACCTGACAACAACCTGCTCTTATTTCAGTCTTTGTCGTGGCTTCTTCTGCATCCTTCTTCTGCAAAAATACTACTTTGTCACGTCGCTTTGATCTGTTCGCTACGTGAGCATGCCATTCTGCACGGTCTTCTCATTTTCATATCGTATCGAATTTATCAAAGCATTTCCAGTCCTCTTTATTATCTGTTTTATTCTATCGTATTTTATTTTACTCTTCAATCAAGAACAGTCGCTCGAAAAGTCTCTCTCACTTTCTTTTTTTAAGTCCTGCGCCACCTGCCATTAGTTATTCTGTCTATATTCCTTTTCTTTTAAGACCATGCTAATATTTATTTTTTGTTTGCATCAGTGGTCGCCTTTTTGCTCTGTGTTTAGTATTTTCATCTCACTTCCTAATATTTACATGTCTTCACTGAATATTTTCCCTGTACCAAATACAAACTCAACCCGTTTTAAAGTTGATTTTTTCTATACTCCATGCAGCTTTCACTTAAGACACTCGTTTCTATATTTTTTTCCCTGTAAGTGCCAAATACAGAGTATCTTGTGTATATCTTTATACCCAAAAAAAAATTATCAATTCTCTATTGTATCTTGTTTCATTAGGTTCGCCTCTCAACCTTTATGCTTGTTTCCTTTTGTTTCTGGCTAACGTTATTGTGAATAACTTGATGGATGTTTCGAAGTATATGTGTGGATGATAACCTTATTTTCCAATTAAAAAAATATAATAATATCGTCTCTAGTATATATAGGTATTCCATTTGGCTATCACTGTATCATCCACAGACAAGGCCTTCATTTATTTCCCGTGAGGTTGCGCTAAGCCCCAGTGCCAACTATTATATCCTATTCTATTGTTTTTATTATTTCTTATGCACACTGGCAGCCTTGACCATTCGCTTGAGTCTCTACCTTCGCCATTAAATTGATTTATACGACTTACCTTTCTATATGCTAGCCAGACCCCCCGCAAAAAGAAATAAAAACGGCCATTAGCATACATAATACATACATAACCTTTCTTTTAGTTATCTCTGTGTTCCTTCCTTCTTCGTAACGTTCTGCTTTCTCTGTTTATATTTTTCTTAATAATGTCATCCTGCATACTGTAAACATTTTTTGTTTATTCACTGATTTAATTAATGAACAAGGACAATTAATTAATTTAATCCATTTGATTTAATTTACGCAGTCTACTATTGGGTTTCACGTTCAGTTCATCTATTATGTTTGTTTTGTTTTTTTTTTTTTCTTTTTTTTATATTCACTTTTGACTCTTCTCTCTTATAAAGTTTTCTCCCCCCCCTTTTCTCTCTCTCTCTCTCTCTCTCTCTCTCTCTCTCTCTCTCTCTCTCTCTCTCTCTCTCTCTCTCTCTCTCTGTCTCTCTCGTTTATTTTATTCTATTTTTTTATTTATTTATTATCCCATTACCTTTGAAGTTGTTTCAGAGCCTGCCTAAAAGAGCATCCCTAACCTTACACAAGGATTCCACGTTTTTCTAGATAATTTCCCAATACTCTATTTGCACTTTCTTCCCAACTCTTGGTCGCCTTCACATTTTTAAAGTTCTTCTCGCAGTTCTCTCCTTTATTACTATTTTCTTTTTTCCGCTTTTTCTTCTTCTTTTATGTTGGATGCTTTCATGTTCGGAGGTTCTTTGTCCTCCATTTTTTGATCATCCAATATATGTGTATGTATATCTATCTATCTATCTATCTGTCTGTCTATCGGTCTACTTATCTATCTGTCTATCTATTTCTCTCTCTCTCTCTCTCTCTCTCTCTCTCTCTCTCTCTCTCTCTCTCTCTCTCTCTCTCTCTCTCTCTATATATATATATATATATATATATATATATATATATATATATATATATATATATATATATATATATATATATATATAAATGTATATATATATATATATATATATATATATATATATATATATATACTCTATTAAGTATAATTATATATATATATATATATATATATATATATATATATATATATATATATATATATATATTAGTCTGCGCAAGTTCTCCAGTTTCTGTTTCATACTTTAGTGTCTTCCTATTTCTCCACTATCCTTTTTCATCGCCTCCTCTCTGTTATCCTCTCTCCTTCCACACTGGTTTCGTTGCTGGCTGTGCGTTTTGAAGTTATCGGTCCTTATTTCTCTCTCTCTCTCTCTATCTATCTATCTATCTATCTATCTATCTGTATGTATGTATGTATGTATGTATGTATGTATGTATCTGTCTCTATCTATCTATTTCTATCTATCTATCTATCTATTTATCTATCGCCATCTCGTTTTTTTTTTCTTTTTTTCTTTATCACCACCATCCCTGAAACACCTGCTCAATGATCATGCTCGAATTTTTCATACTTGGAAGTGCTTTGTTCTTCCTTATTTTTATATCATCGAATATGATCTTACTTTTTCTTCTAGTTTACGAGTTTCTGTATCATACTCGTTTAGTTTCTTCCAGTTTCTTCATTATCCTTCTCTTTGCCTTCACTCCATTATCCTTTCTCTCGTTCCACGTTGATTTCGTTGCTGCGTGTACGTTCTGAATAATCAATTCTCTCTCTCCCTTTTTATTTTTATTATTTTTTTATCATCACCATCCCTGAAAGACCCGCTCAATGTTCATGCTCGAGTCTTTCATACTTGGAACTTATTTTGTTCTTCTAGTTGTTATCATTGAATATCGTTCTTCTTCTAGTTTTCGAGTTTCTGTTACAGACTTGTTTTGTTTTCCCGAATTCTTCATTATCCTTCTCTTTCCTTTCACTCCATCATCCTCTCTCTCTTTCCACATCGATTTCGTTGCTGTCTATACGCTTTGTATTGAATAATCAATCATCTCTCTCTCTCTCTCTCTCTCTCTCTCTCTCTCTCTCTCTCTCTCTCGCTCTCTCTCTCTCTCTCTCTCTCTCTCTCTCTCTCTCTCTCTCTCTCGCTCTCGCTCTCTCGCTCTCTTTTTCCTTCTTTTTACTTTATCATCAACATCCCTGAAACATCCGCGAGATGCTCATGCCTGATGCTTCCATACTCGGAAGTTCTATGTTCTTTCTTTTTTATTACCTAATATGATTAATTTTTTCTTCTTCTTCTTCCGGTGTCCCCAAGTTTTCGAGTTCTGTTCCATAACTGTTTAGTTTCTTCCAGTTTCTTCATCATCCTTCTCTTTGCCTTCACTCCGTTATCACTCTCTCTCATTCTTTTATTATATATATATATATATATATATATATATATATATATATATATATATATATATATATATATATTTTTTTTTTTTTTTTTTTTTTTTTTTTTTTTTTTTTTTTTTTTTTTTTTTTTACTTTATCATCACCATCTCTGAAACACCCACTCGATGCTCATGCTCGGTGCTTTCATGCTCGGAGGTTCTTGGTTTACTCCATTATCCTCTTTCTCTCGTTCCACACTGATTTCGTTGCCGGATGATCGTTCTGTATTGAATAACCAATCCTTTTTTTTTCTTTCTTTCTTTTCTTTTCTTTTTTTTTTTTACTTTATCATTACCATCTTTGAACCATCCACTCGATGCTCATGCTCGGTGCTTTCATGCTCGGAAGTTCTTGGTTCTTCCTTCTTTTTATCATCGAATAGAATTTTATTTTCTCTTCTAGTTTCCGCCAGTTTTCGGGTTTCTGTTTC
>NC_051402.1:14891814-14913627 GCF_015228065.2 Penaeus monodon
TGTAGTTTGGACAGATTATTTTTGTCTAGATTTGGTCATGGTGTATTAGGCATTTCCTTTCTTCTTTTGCAATTTAAGATTTCCTTTTCAGTTAAGTTCTTTTTTCTTTTGCAAATGCAGAAACTGAAGACTTTTTCCCTTACATCACTTTAATTTAAGGGTTGTGCTGCAGACGTCTTCAATTTATTGATCTTGTAATTGATGTTTGGAATTTGAGGAAGATTTAACATACTTTTTTTTCTTTCACCTCCCCCTTTCTTTTAGTTTTTATTTCTGCTTATCCTTTACTGAATATTATTTACCAAATAAATTTCTTTAGGTACTCTCCTTTTCAAAGCAGTCCTTTGCTTTCATATTAAAAAGAGAAAGAAAGAAAGAAAAATGCTTAAGACCGGTGTCCGATGTGTTGCAGTTCCGCTTGTGTCCAGGATGCTACCGTCCGATATTTGTAAAATCCACAAAAAGGGAGCCGCTATTCGCTTGGACACTACACTTGTGGATTTTAATGATATGCGATGGGAGAGAGGAGACATCAGCTTCTTGTTTTCTGGCAGTTCCAAACCATCACACTCACTAACTGTACTTGACAACAAACTTAAAGTATATCAGAATATTCGGCATGAGGTTAGTAAGAATGTTTATAATTGTTGATTTATTTATTATTATTTTTTTTTACTTTCCTCCCTCCCTCTCTCTCTGTCTGTCTCTCTTTCTGTTGTTTATTATTGTGTTGTCAGTAATCTTTCTTTATGTTGCTTTTAGTATAATCATTTACAGCTCTTTTCCCTAATCCACAACAAACTTTTAGGCTGTTTGTGTGATGATTGTAGTTCTTATTACAACTGTTAGACTTTATATTCATTTAGTTATTATTAAGGTAATTGTTATTGATTTTGTTATTATCACTATTGTTCTCATTATTATCATTATTAGTGTTATTATTGTTATTGTTATTGATATTATTAGTCTATTATTATTATTATTATTTGACATTGTTGAGAGGTGGCATAGCTCAGTGGTAGAGCGCAGGTTTAGCAATTGCGAGTTCCAGGGTTTGTGCTTGGTTGCCCCTCTCAGTCGTCTCGGCTGTGAGTGAGTACTGGCATGCTGACATCAGCATGCTGGGGTCAAAGTTGGGATGGCAAGGGACTGGCCACCCTACCACATCATTCTATGGCTTAGTATGGCTATTCCTTTACAGACGTCCCTACATCCACTGTGATATGGGACCAACTTTTTTTTTTTTCTTCTTCTTCTTCTTTTATTATTATTATTATTATTATTATTATTATTATTATTACTATTATTATTATTATTATTATTATTATTATTATTATTATTATTATTATTATTATACGAAAGTTTCCTTAGATCTGCTAATTAAAATCAAACACCGAGTCACTACCAGTGACCTAGGGTGATTGAAGTTTGAGGCAATGGAACATTAACGAAAACATGCAAAATATGCATAACAACCACAAATCAAAACATCCAGTCAAATCAATTCACGCACACAAAGAACACATCAGATTGATAATGCTCTTCTGAGAACATGTGCTGTGCTGTTTAAGACTATTTTTTGGATTTCTTCTAATTTTGAATTTCCTGGTATTTGCTCAAGAAACTTATCTGTACCTTTTTTTATAAGGCCAAGAGCTCCAATAACAACAGGCAAAGTTTGGTTTTTAAATGCCACATCTTTTCCACCTCTATTTCCAGGTCTTTATACTTTGATATCTTTTCAAACACTTTTGTTAGGACGTTTCTGTCTGAAGGGATGCTCATATCCATAAACAGGCAAGTGTTGTTTATTTTGTCCTTGATGACGATATCTGGACGATTTGCCTGTATAGTATGATCTGTGTGAATTGGAAAGTTCCACAAGATTGTAGCATCTTTGCCTTCAGTAACTGGCTCTGGATGGTGTTTTATTATTATTATTATTATTATTATTATTATTATTATTATTATTATTATTAAAGATCATCATCATCATCGCTATTTGTGTCATTTTTATTATTATTATTTTTTTTTTTTTTTTTTTTTTTTTTTTTTAATTATTACTGTTGTTATTACTATTATTATTACTATTATTATTATTATTATTATAATTATTATTACTATTATTATTATTACTATCATCATTATCGTCATCATCATTATCATCATCATCATTATCGTCATCATCATCATCTTCATCATCATCATCTTCATCATCATCATCTTCATCATCATCTTCATCTTCATCTTCATCTTCATCATCATCATCATCTTCATCATCATCTTCATCTTCATCTTCATCATCATCATCATCATCATCATCATCATCATCATCATCATCATCAGCTTGTGATCAGAGTTTATTAAGCCATTGGATCCAGGTACCTCGTGGCCTGCATTTGGATCAAAATCCCAGCTGTATGTGTACTTGAGTGGTGCCTCTCTTGGTTGTGTGGCTTGCAGGCCAGGCCCATGTAAACAGTCAAATGTGATATGTATCAAGATTCATTGTTTCTATTTGTGTCTTTTTCTGCATAACCCTTTTTTGCTTTTTTAGACCATTTTCCAATGTCTATATTTATTATTTGTTGTACTCTATAAAGATGGTAATAGACTAGTTCTTCGATCAGACTCTATATTATCTCTGGTGTTAGTCTACAACGCTGTGCAATAACAAAACAATAGCTAGGTAATATACTGATATTTGTGTAATTTTTAAATATTTTTTTTATCATTAAATTTTCTTTAACACACCTTGGACATAGTCATAGTGGGCAGCAAAAGGATCCTGAGCATGAAAATAGTATCCTCCCAGAGCTGGCACTATTCCAGCCATGAGTGGTACGTTCCACCCTTGTCTACTGGTGGAAATAAAGGAATAGCCCCGTCCTCAATGCACACTGAATCTAATCATCCTCCATCCCCCAGGCCCAGAGTAAATATGTTCATGACAGTACATTCCTGTCACCCCAGCCCTCAGTCATTTTTTTCCATGACAGTATGTTCCTGTCACCTAGCCCTCTGTCAGATTTTTTTGACATTCTTTTGACATGACAGTCACCTCACCAGGATCCAATGGTTTAATGTTTCTAGTTTTAGTGCACATTTTCTTTTATTGTTTGAATGAAAATAACAAACTTGTGTTTCAAAAATTTTATTGGAACGTAAGAAAAAAATATTTTCTGTTTCCCTACACAGGAAACAGAGGCAGAAATGGAAGACGAGGTGGACATTCTCATGAGTTCAGATATTGTGGCAGCACAAATGTCAACAAAACAAATCACCTTTTCTAGAGCTCAGACAGGTTGGATATTCAGAGCAGACAAAAAGGTAGGTCATTAACTGGTACAGTATGTTTACTAGGCTTGTTTGTTTAGTGTTGTATATTGTGTAAATATTAATAGGTGGTTCACCTTTGGTTCCTGATGTAAAGTTGTGTCGTGGTAATGGAAAATTGCGTGTTTTGATAGTTTTTCTTATAATTTTCTTATCTGTGTCTTATTTATAAATAGTGATTAATTAAGTAAAAGAAAACATGTTGGAATAAAATGTCACTGTTAGTTATTGATTTATTGTGTAATTTTCAGGAAATGGTTGGCAAGTTTAATGCTGATTTTTATTACCTAAATGGGTTGACGATAGAATCACGGAAGAGAAGAGAACATTTAAGTGAGGAAGATTTGCAAAAGAACAAAGCAATCATGGAGAGCTTCACAAAAGGCAGTGGAACACATTCATTTGATGAGGTTTGATCCTATGATTTGTTCATTTTTTCTTTATTTCTTTTATTCCCCTCTAAATATAATTATTAAATTTTTCTTTATCTCCCCACCCTCATATCCCACATTTTTTACTTCAGGTTTTTGTTTTTTCAAAGTATATACATCTGGCTTGGTAGTGTCATCATTATTATCTTAACTATAATGGATCGTGCTCTTCACAGACTGTCAGAAGAGCATCTCTAGAGCCCCCCACAAATGAGCCAGTGTCTTGGGAGACGTATATCGAAGCAGAAGCAGGGAAACCACCTCCACTAGGACGAATGCTCATTTGCAAGGAGTCTTCAAAGTCCTTTAAAGCTACAGTAGCAATGGTAAGTTTCATATATTATCTTCACTCTGTTTATTTTGTGTTTGGGTGCTGTAATGATATAGTCTTTTATTAAAGTCATAACTATTATTATTGTTATATCACCATCTCTTTTACTATTTTGATAAAAATCACAAGCAGTCATTATTGCAGTTATTACTAAGAAGAATGATAGGAATAATCCAAGTAGAAAATACTATGTTCATAAAAGAAAAATATTTCTCCTTACTTACAGAGTGAAGAATTCCCTCTTACAGTTGAGATGCTCTTGAATGTCTTGGAAGTTATTGCTCCTTTCAAGCACTTTGCAAAACTGAGGGAATTTGTCCAGATGAAACTCCCCTCAGGTTTCCCAGTCAAAATTGGTAAAGATTTGTGTTTTTCAGTCATTGTGAAATCTTTAGATGAGGCAGAAGAGGTTCAGATAATTGATGATAGTTACTATTAAACACGTTTTATATCATTTTATGGAGATTGTTATTCTTAGGGAACCCAAAATAACAGGAAAACATTCTGTATCATTAGCCTTTCAGGATGTAATGAAATTGATTAGATAATGTGATTCATTGCTAGAAAGTAGTGCATTAGAGGCTACTTCTCTTGTATATTAGTTGGTTAGCTGTCTCTGCTCTGGTCTTGTATGTGCTTTAACCTGATGCTGCCAGGGATGGCATGTATCTGCCATGCCCACTGTGAGTTTAGATTATTAACTGTCTATGCATTTGGCTCCTCAAGTATTTGCTTACCTAGGAGCCAAGTGCTAGGAATACCCATCTCACCTTTTTATCCTTTTATTGATTTTCAGAAATGTTTTCTTTTATCTTCCATTGCAGTTAGTAATGGCAGTATTATAATAATTATAATGTCAATAATAAAAATAAAAACATAAACATTGATAGCATTAGTGAAAAAGCATTTTTTCCAAAAATTCAAGGAAAGGTGAAATCAGGTGAAGTCACTAGATTTACTAATTGACTCCTTGATGGCCAAGCACTTGTCGAGCCATCTGTATATAGACATTTCACAAAACAGTAATACAGTGATCACTACATTTTTCTGGCAGTATAGGGTTAAAGGATAATTATGGTATTTAACCCCTTCAATCGAGGTGATGCTACCGTTACATCATGAAAAAATCTGGTTCAAGGGGTGGGTGAGATGAACATGCCATCACAAGAATTCTGGCTGTAGGCTAGGTGACACAAACCTGCCATTGTGAGCGTTTTGGCTGAAGGGAAAGACTCGCACAGGTGCGCAAACCTCTCATTTTGCGATTTAGCATTATTCCCATGGAGGATGCCATTTCCATGCTCAGCATTGTATTCCTGGTGCTGTGACCGGCAATGCAGGTTGTATTACAGAAAATTGAATATGAAAAATTTGAAAAAGTGACACAAAGAACAAAGCTTTTTTTTTTTTTTTTCTCCCTCTCTCTCTCTCTTCCCCTCTCCACTGAGTTATAGACTACCTAGAGAAATGATATGGAGTCAGTTCAATGAAAACAGTATATTACCACCTGGATAATGCAAATGAAGTGGCAGATCTGAATATTGAAAAATGGCCAAAAAGCTAAGAACCCTTATGCATAAAAAGAGAAAATAACTTTGCAAATAGGAGGCATAGAGTCTTGTCACCACACAGACCTATTTGCGTGTGCCTGGCCTACAAGCCGCAAAGCAGGCAGAGGAGCTGCTCACCTAATGCCCAGATTTTTAGTCGTGATTACTGTGATGCACCCAGGTCAAGCGGTTAAGATAAGATCTGTATTTCATGGTGTATTATATATGTAAAAGGTCTCTACTGTCAGGAAGGAAAGAGAACATAGATGATGTGATATAAAAGATTGATTAACTTATGTCATCATTTTCCAGATATCCCAATCTTGCCAACAGTCTCAGCAAAAATTACATTCCAAGAGTTTGCATTTAGAGACGATATTCCAGATTCCTACTTTGAAGTCCCTACAAAGTATAGGGAAGATCCAAATAGGTAGGTGTCCTCGTTCTGATTTCAAAACTTTACACTTCAAAGTTTTCCATTATCAAGAACAGCTAAGCTTTTGGTATTTAAAGATACTATATAGGTCAAAAGTAGTTGTAATGAGGTTAGAACATAATAGAGTTCAAAGGTAACTTGAATTTTTTTTCATATTCCATAGAGTAAAGAGATGAGAGTTTATTTGATGATGGAAAATTTAATGTGTTTTATAGTCACCATTATTGCCACCATTGTCCTTATTGTCACTGGTCTTAGTTTATATCTTTTATTTACTCATTTGATTTAATTTGCTTGTATTCTAGAAATTCATTTCTATGTACAATATTTGTTGTGCAATCCTAACAGACTGTGTTGAAACATGTATTTGTTGAAGACTTGAATTTCTTGCATGCACAGAAACAGTTTATGTGCAGTGTTTGCTCTCTGTTTCCAGAAAGAAGAAAGATCTAGGTTGAATTCATATGAAATCTGTCTTTTAGTTTTGTGAAAACCTATTTTGCTGTAAGCCCCTAAAGAATGGAAATCATCCAGTCATAAAGATATCGCATAGCTGCTGTTATATCCATTATCTGTTCTTTTACTAGTCATAGGTCAGTTTTTAAGTTCAGTGATGATATCCCTTGCATGGACCTGTACCTAGGTTTCATGGTTCGTATAAGTGTGGGCTTGTAATTTTTTCCCCTTTTTGTTTCTTTATGAATTGGAATACATTAGCTTACATTAAGGTGAGATAATTTTAGAGTGACTGTGCATTTGAGTGATGAAGTAGGCTTAGAACGTTTATGGTAAAAGCAAAAGCATTTGTTATGGAAAAATGCTATTGCCTTAACTTTGTATAGTTTATTTGAAAGGGAGTTAATGAGATACTGAGATGCAGTTTTCTTAGAGAGTGAAATAATGGATAAGTGAAAAAAAGAATGCCTGACAAAGAGAGAAAATGGAAGTGAGAATAAAAGTAGGTTTTAGTGGAAGTGAAAATGAATTTGTGGTGAGAGAAAGAGAATATTAGGGTGAGAAGAAAGGAAAGGATTATAATGAGGGTAGTTCATATTTACTTTGTGAGTAAATGCAGGAAAGAGAAGGAATATTTTTATTTAGAAAAGGTTTGTTTCAGATGCTTGTTCTGGGGAGATGACTTATTTTTCTTCTTATGGTAATTATTTCAGATGTGTCTCTCTCCCTCTAGGCTATTTATCTCTATTCAGTATGGTGCCTTAGTGACATTTCCTTTCATTTCATTTATGATTATTTATTTTGTTTACTAATATCAATTTGTTCTCGTTAATATCTGATAACCAGTAAAAAGGTTTTGTAACTCCTTTTATTCCACCAACTTCATATTAGTCTTATCCAGGTGTGACTGCATAAATAGTTTTTTAAACATTACCTAAAAGCTTACCAGCATTTTAGACTAGGTGTTCCAGTTCTTTACAGCTGAAATTTATTCTGAAGATATAGTTCAAGATGTGTAGCCCCAGTGAAGCTTTTAAACTAAACTAATGAAAATGTTCTCTGTTGTCTGTTGTCAATATTTATCATGGTATATCCTCAGCATTTCCAGAATGTACAGCTTGCGCAAAGAAAAAATATATATAATAATTTCCTAGTTCATTTCCAACATGTTATATAACCAGAGATTATCTCAAGTTTGCTTGGGAAATTCAAAAGTGAAAGATTCAATAGGTCAGATCTTGGAAGTGTTAAACTTTTCACTTAGATTTGTAGAGAGCTATTTACGTGAACAAAACCACTACCGGATATTTTAAAAAATGGGGATATTTTGCCATCAGAATTGGTTGTTGCTAAGAGTTAGTAATATATTTGCCTACTCCTAGAGCAAATGCAGTTAGTTTCAAGTTCTAGATTCAGTACCTTGATTTACACTTACATTATTTGTTAACCCCCAGACATTAGGCTAGGGTGAATGGTAACCACCTTTCATAAAAGAGTATACTTAGGTTTTGCATAGAGGTTGTAGGATGTTTCTCAAGCTTGTAAATGATTTGATTTTTCCCTTCCTGTTAATCAGCTGTTCTTAAGACTGGTAAATTTTTATTGTTGGATCCTGACTCAGATCTTCCACTGTGAGGATTAAGTCTGAACCTCTAAACAAATGTTGGGACAATGCTATACACCACATGCACAAATATATTTGGTTTATACATATATGTTATACATATGAAATATATATTATTATTTATATATATATTACTATATTATATATATATTATTAATTATATATTTATTAATTATATATATATATATATATAATATAATATATATATATATATATATATATATATATATATATATATATATATATATATAATATATATATATATTATATATATATATTATATATATAGTATATATTAATATATATATAGATATTATATATATAAATATATATAATGTATATATATATATATATATATGTATATATATATATATATATATATATATAATATATGCATATAGATAGATATACAGTTCATATATATACACAGTTATACAATATATATTATATTATATACATATGTGTGTGTGTGTGTGTGTGTGTGTTTATGTATATATGTATGTATGTATATATATGTATATTTACATATACATATACATATATGTATATGTACATATGTGTACATACATATACGTGTGTATACCTATATGTGTGTATACATATATGTATGCACATGTATATATATATATTGTGTGTGTGTGTGTGTGTGTGTGTGTGTGTGTGTGTGTGTGTGTGTGTGTGTGTGTGTGTGTGTGTGTGTGTGTGTGTGTGTGTGTGTCTGTGTGTGTGTGTGTGTGTGTGTGTGTGTGTGTGTGTGTGTGTGACACACACACACACACACACATATACATATATGAATATATATATATAGAAATAGAAAACCCACTTTACATGAATTAGTATGTGTTTTTTGTAAGTTTTTCAACTATAGTGTCAATACAGTAAAGTGTTTTGCCGTTCATTTAGAAATATGTTCCTCAGTGTTTGTCTTTAAAACAATCTACATACTTGTAGCCTGTCGTTTGGGGGTTAAGTTTGGTTTATTAAAAAGTAACTTTGTATTAGTTTTACTAACAAAGTACACATTCCTTACTAGAAAAACATCTTAGAGTTAGTTACTTTTGAAACTTTTTTCTGGCCTGTTGGAATTTTTCAGTATCTGCATATTCATCAATTTTATGCAGTGTTTGCCATTTTATTACAGATATTGTTAAACAAAGAAAAATAAAAGAAAAATTATATGATTGTTGTGTGTTATGAAAGGCTTCTGCACATATTCCTTTTATGTCTTTTGTTGTTTAATGTTCCTTTCCGTGTTTTATAACTAGATTAGCTCTTAAATTGGAAGAGTTAATGTATATCTTTGACTTGGGGGGAGGGGGGAGTTATAATTTTTCTTATCTTTTAATGTTCTTCTTCATCTTTTTGTCATATACAAGCCACAAATTAGATTTATTCCTTTGGTGCTTTCCCTCTTTGCTTCCCCTTTCAGTTTTATGGTTAATCACAAACACATTTGGGAAATTGAATATCCAAGAAATTATTTTGTTGACAGAAAAAGAAGAAGAAAAGCCAGCTGAAATCAACTAGGACTATACAGCATGCTTTAAAGTTTCTAAAAAGAATAATCCTTTAACCCTGATTTTTGGTGTTTTTGATCAGATATCACATCACTTTCCTTATTAATTATACTTGTTCTTGAGATTACATGAAGTCAATTTGATGATAATGTCTTTGAAATCATGGGTATACTGATAATGTTTCCAATCCACAGGAATCTCACCTGAATGCTCACTACCTGCTTCTATGACAGCTTGTAGTGGTATTAGACAGGAATGCTGTCTAGGTGCCAGTGTCCAGCTTTATGACAAGTCCAATGCAAATCTCTTTGCTAATTGGAACTCAATCCTGACACCATATTGGTTCATGACAAAATTTATTTTCTAAATCCCTTGTGCTGTTTGACAACTGGATGATTTGTGTTTGAGTATCATTGATTTTTTATGATGATTGACATCCTGTGTTGTTGGCTTTCCTTTTTTACGTCTTTATTCTAGATATTCATAATGGTTGACCTTTAATTTTCATTTTTATGTCACTGACTTTTAGATCTAACGCCCCAAACAAACTAATGATACTACTGTAAATCCATATCTTGTTTGTGTGCCCTTTTTCATTTGTTTTTGTTTCTAACCAAGTGGGTATGTGGCTCATTAACTTATGTGGAAATTTTATTTACAGCAAATGATTAATTTTTTTTGCTTGATAATGTGATTTGAAAGTACATTAAGTATCATATAGATTTAAGTCTGTAGTTTCCTCTCCCATTCATCTCAGTAACATATGTATGTATGGTTTGACTAGGTTCAATATTCTCATTTTTTGCATATTAACATGTCTGTAGTCTCACATCACTGAAATGCTTGTTCATTATTACTGTAAATTTTCAAAGCAAAGTGAATGACACCAGATTGGGTCCACTTTTCAACACTGAGAATGATTGAGTGCAGAGTGAGAGATAGGGGGTGATGATTTTTTAATATTTCCCTCTTATTCTCTTTTTTGTACGTTGAAATATTGATTCTTCGGAAAAAAAAGAATTAGTGGAATAAGAGGCATTTCATATGAAATACAATTGCTTAAAAAAATGTTTATAAATAGGAATATCATTTCATTTTCTCTTTCATTCAAAATTCCTTTTTAAAAACTTTCTATGATTGTATTTGTGATATTTTAAGGGTTATTTAGTATTAGCAGCAGCTAGGATCAGAGGTATATAGTTTGCTTTGGAAATGTATTTTGTCATTTGTGCTACTAACATTGATGAAATTTGAATTAAACTATTTCCTTTGTATGCAGGTTCCCTGAATTATGACGGTATGAGGACCTAAGTCTTGTGAGTATCTCCAGTGTGCAGGAGCCCCAACAACCGCATGAATATCGTGTCACTGGATCAAGGATTGGTGAATCTTCATTAACTGGTGCATGCGTCAGTACTGCCAGATGTGGAGGGTATGGAGGTACGGCCCGTCTGCTAACCCTTCTCCCGTGTACCACCCCACCTCTGCTCACTCCGTCACAGTGTACAGCACAGCTGTCGTCACCCTTCCAGCTAGAATGTGGAAGACAAGGACTTTCCAGGGAGCCCTCCTTTTATGCCATAGCCTCAGTACAGTCTGGTTCTAGTCACAATCAAGCAGACTCTGCTTGTGATACATGGGATCCTGAAACATCTAGGAAGGACATGAGTAGACAGAGTTGCAGTTCAATGCTTCATGACTTGAAAGGACAAAACTCAAGTTATGTAGTGTCTGGGCCTTCAAAGCAGATGAGTAACTTGAAGTATAATGATGAGTGTGAGTGTGAGTCAGATGCCAGATTTAAGAATGGTGAGTTAATAATTAATGCAGCTAATGCAGCAGGGACAATGGAGGCATTGGAAGACATGGCCAATCCCCAGATGTTAAAAGCAGTGCCACAGACAGAATATATAGTGGTGGATGTACCATTACAGATGGGCATGGGCAGCCCATACTCATCATCTTTTTTCATCCTTATTGACCGCTGACACAAGGGGGCAGTCTCATGGTTACTTGTCCGTCATTGCAAATACAGAGTTGTGAGTATAGTTAAATTTCCTTTTAGAGTTTAGATACTTGATAGTTCCCCTTCCCTCCCCCAAACAGGGTTGCATTTTCCTTGATGTACTATGAAATCAGAATGTACCCATACTGTAAACCCTGACAAGGCTCAAAACGGCTGACCATGTCTCAGAAGTGTATGGCACACCTCATGGGCACCTCTTTTGTTTCATGGTCAGTTATTGAAGACTGTTCAAACATTATGACATCTAAGATATTTTTGCAGCAGCCTGGTTCAATTGTTAATATGCACTTGAATTTAATTATAGAAAATGCCACTGTAGATTAGCTTCCAGTAGTACAGTAGAGTGAAGATCTCCACATTAAAAAGTACGAAATAGTTTTATGTAGAGAGCTAATTGCATTGGAAAATCATGATTTTAGGAATGGAATAGTTTTGTCATCCATTGTTGTATTGATTCTTAATGTTTATTTCTTAGAAGAAGAAGAGTTGTTCCATACCTCAAAACTCTGTGAGCATTTTCAGGGTTGATTTTATATTCTGCAACTTCATTATCTTTGGAAAATGTGAACAGAAGTTTTGCTGTCTGTTGTTCATCTCTCTTTTATGTAAGTGAAATGAATTACGGCATTATATATATACTGTGATGAGGAATTTAAATATGTCTTACATGTAGAACTTGTATCTATTTTCTTTGATGTGCACTGTAATCATTTGATTTGGAGATTCATGAAATATATTGGTGTAACTAATTTTAGGAATAGTGAACAACTTTTCTTCAATGATAGGGGAACCTTGAGTTTTTAGCTCATTGAAAATACAAGTACCAGAATAGGAATTTTCCATAGCTATCTTATCTAAGTAACATGACACTGGGTGAAGTGAGTTTTAGAAGTGAATTATCTATATACTTTTCGAAAGTAACATTTATCTTTCTTGATTTATTAGAATTCTTATTTTCTTGGTATAAATTAGGAAATATGATTTCATATTGAGTATTATTAACTGCCATATAAATGATACTATGACCAATGTTATACTATAGGTCTTGAACGCATTCTCTGTTATAATGGGACTTATAGTAGCATGTCCCCCACAAATCATAGATGAGATTGAGCAGCATTAGTGCTATTACAGGGGATATATAGATAACGAATGTGTATTGCTGACAGAGACAGTGAATGGGTTAAAATCCTTTTTGTTACCTCATATTTATTTGGGAAACCTCTGTAGAGAAGTTCCCACTTTCTTTAGGCTTCTATGATTTACAGGCAATTATTTATAGCTATATAGACCAAAGTTCTCAAGCACAATGATTAGTAATTTGTATAATATCTTGCATCCTATATGGGGTTATCAGACAGGCCTAGTATATTAGTAACTGGAGACTCTGATGCTCATGAAGAACCACAGGTCCTTGAGGGTGCCATCTCAAGGCAACTATGCCCTTGTGCTGGCAAATCTGCACTGACCTGAAATGTACAAGAAAAATAGTGATAGGTGAAAGTTGGCACACTTAACCATGGCATCATTTATGGCTTTTGCACTAGCTACACAATCCGATTAGTCATTTAGCTCATTGTTAGTATTCTTCACTTGTTCTAATTATTTTTAAAAATATATGTTTTTGTTTCTTGTGTAAGAATATGATTTTACAATTTCAACTTCATTCAAAGAAAAACATAGTATAGTATAGTATAGATAACATTTATTTGAAAATGCTGATCTCGGGTCAATATGCAAGATTGGTAAGATCCAGAAAGAATCCAGAAAAACATATTGCCATCCTTTGTTAACATGAAGAAGAGAGTAATATTATTACAAAATAGAATATTCACAGCCTTCATCGTCAAGGATTGTAAACCCTGTGTGATAACCCCTTAACTACAGAATTGTCCAATATCTTCTGCCTTGAAATGAAAGTAAAATCTCTCAGCACATAGGCATCTTAAACACACACACATTACATCCACATAGCTTACACTCATTCATTGCACACATACTTCATGCATGTACTTAAGACATGGACACATACATATGTACACACGTATATGTGTACATATTTACACACATACAAATATATACACATGTATACTCATACACATGCATATATGCATACACATTATCCCGAAGCCAACGGGCATGACATGTACATACGTGCCATGCCCACTGTGAGTTTACTTTATTAATTGTCTTATCACATAGATGACTACACTTGTACTAAGTCACAAATGAGCCAATTATGAATGCTGCTCGTCTTGCCTGTTTACTCTTTTCCTTGATTTTTTAAAATATTTTATGTTATCTTATATTGCTGTTACTAATGTCAGTAACATTATAGTAATTTTAATGTCTATAATAGAAATAACACTATTGATATTCCTAGCCTTTGGAAAAAAAATAAAAAAATAAAAAATAAAAGTTTCCCCTGCAGTTCAAGGAAAGGAGAAATCAGGTAAGGTCCCAAGGTCTGCTTTTTGACTTCTTTGTGACTAAGCACTTGCAGAGCCATCTATGTGCAGAGACATTTCATTAAAAAAAATATAAATGAGCACAGCACTTTCCCAGCAACATTGAGTTAACAAGCTGATACACATGCATACATGCATACACAGTAACAAGCTCATACACATTCATATATGCATGCATGCTCATATATATTTTAATATATATATGGATACATATGCTTAAACACATACGTATCCTCATATGCATACACATACACTTCACATATGCATATGCATACACATATATATCCAGAGAAATACCCATATCCATATCCATACCTGTACCATACCTGTACCCATACCAATACTTATACCCATAGCCATACCCATATCTTTATCCATATGCATACCTTTACCCATATCCATACCTATACCCATACCCATAATCATACACATACCCATATACTTATGCATACCTATATTCATATGTATACACAAACATACACACACACGTTTAATAAATTCACTCCTTTTATTTGTCTATATTTTCTATTCTGTATAATCTAGTGCTCTCTCTGACCATGTAGATATTTAATTCACCCTACTGAAAGTGAATACAAACATGTTTAGAGTGCAGCCAATCAGAACTGAGAATTCAAACTTTGATTCAATAGATCAGTGTTTGGGTTATTTTACTGTTCAGGTCACTAATTAGCCAGTTAGTGCTCTTCAAGTCTTTGTGTGGTGCTGAGTCCTAGATTACCAGTAGCAAAGTGCCAATAGATTAGTTATTGTAGATTATTATTTATTATTGGTATTATTATTATTGTTGTTTTATTCATTTATTTTTATTTTATTGCAATTCCCTTGTTTTGTTCCATATTTGATTATTCTTTAAAATAATCATACCTTCAGTGGCCCTGTTAGCCATATCATAGAGCTCGTAGTCTGTATCAGCTCAGTCTTAGTCTATAGATTTGGATATGTTCATAGGTAGGAAGGAAAATAAAATAGCTGGCACCTTTAGGATTTCATGAATGTCCAGAGTTCCTATTAAGAAGGTGAATTCTGGTGTAGTTCCCCATAGACAGATGAGCATGTAGTTTTTATCTGTGGCAAAACATCATTTTTAAGACCTCTTTGAAGTTGAGCTGGGAATAGAAGAGATGATACTGTCTGACATCTCCACTGCCATAACCAAATATGTACTTGTGAGTCAGTCAAGATGACCATCCTCTCGGTGACATTGATGAATAAATTGTGTTTTGTATTAAAAAAGAACTGGCACTTGTCATTTTATAATGTTTGTCTGGCCATGTGTTTGCATGCGATGTGCTGGTGCTGTAGTCTCTTTCCTTGCAGGCTATGGCATGTTAGAAAAGGAAAAGTTAATAAAGGAATGGTTAGGTTTACTAAACAAAATATTCAGTATTTTTGTAAAATATAAAAAAGAAAAAAAACAAAAAAAACACAGTAAATAAACAACAATTCCAAAACCTGGAGACATTTGAGATTAATGAATTCTTCAAGTTAAAGATATCTTGCCACCTTTTGCAACCTGTTTTACATGTTTTAAGTAGCTTATCAGGTCCCTTCTGTAGTGATTTTGAAGAGCATATTTTAGAATATTTTTGCTGCACATGTATACTAGAAAGGGATTTCTGTTTTGCTTGATCTGTACATAGACTTTAATAGGGATTTAGAAGTGAGTGGCTCTTTAGTTGCACATATCCACTGTATAGTAAGTCCTTTTGCCTTCATTTAATTGTCTGATTGTGGTGTTTGTAATGACAGTTTTTTTTATCTTTCAAGCTGCTTTAACATTTCCATTTCATCTGATGCATATATATTATGTGTGACTTACTTTACCAAATACACTACATTATGAGGAAGTGATATGTAAAGAGGAACTTTCATTGCTGTGATGATAGAGCCACAATGTGTTAATAATGGATTTTGTTATTATTATTATTATTATTATCATTATCATTATCATTATATTAGTTTATTTATTCTTTTTTTTTGTTGCTGTAGAAAAAAAAACACTTGCATGATTTTATATCAGGCTAATCGTATCCATAATTCCAAAGTTGTTCATAATGGAGATTTAGATGATCAAGTAGTTTCCTTTGTGTAGATGATCTATATAATTGTTTTGTAAATAGTTTTCTATTTTTGTTTTTTGTTTTTTTTTAAGAGTACATACATCCTGTTTTAAAGTTAAAGAATTATAGTAGTCCATAGAAGACTTAAGTGGGCACATAGTATTAATGTCAGAAGTTATTGTAGCACAGTTTACTTAATCAGTAGATATTGTCTTTGAAGTTGGTAGTGCATAATACAAAAGAACACTTTCTTGTATATATAAAGTTCATTTTTGATAAATAGTAATTGTTATGAGTTACATATGAGACATACTAGACAAATGAATAATAAGAGTCAGCAGTTCATACTTTGGTATTTATAATTTTTGTGTCAAATTGAGTAGTGTGCTAGTAGAAAAGATGAATTGTTTACAGGTATCTGAATCGATATGACACTTTTTCTTATCGGATTTACACTTATTTTGGAATTCCGTAACAAACTTTTTTAATAACCATAAGTGACTTTTGTTTGATTGAGTGATTTTTTCATGTCATGCAGAAAGAAATGAGAGGAGTAATCTTGTTTCTCTACAGAACATGGCATTATTGTCCTTGCTGAATCACTTGAATTTTTAAGCAGACTAGCTATACCTCTTGAAACAAAAATGAGTGTGAATTTTGATTATGAAGATTTTAAATAACTCTTTCTGTAGTGTAGTTTGTGCACAGGCATGTCTTTGCATTCAAATTACATCAGCACGATTGTATCACGTGTTGTAAAATTGTGTGATGTAAATTCCAGATTTTTATGTGTGGTTATGTATATGTATGATATTTTGATTACACAAAAAAAAGGTTTTGATCTGGGATGGAGGATGCTGTTATTGTAGGAAGATATCAACCTTTTTTTTTTTCTTTTCTTTTCTTTTTTTGCCTTTTTTTTGGGGGGGGGGGGGTTGCTATGGTTAATATTAAATAATGTGTATGTATTATCTGTGTCTATTGGTTTTATGAAGTGTTTCAATTTATTCTGTGAGAAAAACCTCACTGTTTATGTGGGAATGGATTTTTTTTTTCATTTATTTATTTCATATGATATTAATTTAATTTTTAAAATGTATTTTTTTCTTGTGTTATTACAATTTTCTATATCTTGTTTTATACTTCATGTGTAATGAAAATAAACATGAATGTGATTATGCTTGAAGCAAACCAGAGTCGTGTTCATAAGGTTGAAGTTGATTATAAAAAAAAAGAAAAAAAAAAAAAATTATGTAGATGAAGGAAACTATGTTTAGTAAGAAGAAAGGGATATCTTCATAATCAAGATTTTTCGTTCTTGGACACGCACACCACCCTGATAAATTGCTATTTCATACTACCCACATCCACACACACATACATATCCACACACCACTCCCTCCCACCTACCCATATCCATCCACTTGCCCATACCTACCCACAAAATGTGCACTGTAACTCACCTACCTACAACCACCCACCTACCCACACACAGTCTGCCTCCCATTCACACCCACACACTTCCATGCATACAGACACATATATACGCAGCACTTACACAGCATACAGGCATATGCATACACACATACATACACAAACACACACATGCATACATACGCGTGCACACACAGACACACGCATGCACACACAGACACACACAGACACACACACACAGACACACACAGACACACACACACACACACACACACACACACACCAAACACACCACACACACACAGACACACACACACACAACAGACACACACACACACACACACAGACACACACACACCACACACCACACACACACAGACACACACACACACACACGACACACACACACACACACAGCACACACACAACACACACACACACACACACACCCACACACACACACACAACCACACACACACGCCACACAACACACACACACACACACACACACACACAACACACACACACACACACACCACACACACACACACACAAACACACACACAACAACACACACACAACCACACACACACACCCAACACCACACACACACACACACACACATATACATTTGTGTGAGAGAGAGAAAGAAAGAAAAAAAGGAAGGGAAAGTGAGAGAGTGAGCATGTTAGTGTGTAAGTAGCAAAGTATCAATGTGTGTTTGTGTGAGTGTGTACTTGTGTTCAGTTATTTTAGTATGTGAAAATAGGAGAGAGAAACAGAAAGTAAGTTACCAAGCTGGTGTGCTTCATTTGGTTTGCATTGGTTTCTGTTTGTGTCTCGTAGGTCTGACAACAGCTTAAGTTTTACATATCCAAACACTAATGACAATAATGTATATTACTCAAAGATCTTTCTTTGTTATTTCTCCAAGTTAAGGAAAGACTGTAAAGCATAGGTTTTCTTATATCACAGATCCCCCTTTAGCTGTTATCTCAGGAATTGTGTAAAGGAAAAGTGTAAGCATCTGTAATGTATCTTGTGTGTAAAGTATCTCCCATTGTCATAAAACACATGTGGTGTTCAACAGATCAGAGATAATTGTTCCTAACATGATGGCTTGGAACCAGTGGCCAATTTTTGAGTGGGAATTGTAAATTTTAGCAGATCTAGGCAACATTTTTATTGTTTTAAAATGTAATCAAGAAATGTCATAACAGGTTGATGTGTTTTGAGGTTTAGGGTGACAGTGAAAGAATTTCCGGGAAGCATCATGAAGATTTAATAGTTTATCATATTTTCTTTTCTCTTTTTCTATCATGGTTAGGTATATATTTTTTAAAACATTTGTTTGTACATCTTTTTGTACTTATGAGAACATTCATTGAAAATTGAGCTCACCATTTGTTTGATTCTTGTCTTTTGTGGTTATGATGTTTTTGCTATTTTTGTTTTCACTTAATGTGTTTCTTATTTTCTGTTTATTGCAATACATTGGTCAGTAATGAACCAAGTTAATTTGAGGCTCATGTGAATGCTTCAGGTGAACATTTTTGGTGCAAAGGAAACTAGTCGTTGGGGATGTGCAAGTATAGATGTTTTTCTCTTTGATCTATGCCCCCTTCTATAGCAGGCAATGTTAATTTTTGACACCATTAATAAGAAACGATGTATTTTAATTAAATTGTAAAAAAGAGCATCTATTTACAACAAAGTTTTATCAGTCTTAAATCCTTTGTGCAGCTTTTATTAAGAATTGATGTACCATTATGTCTGCTTATTTAATGTGCCAATTACCCTTTAGGCACAAGCAGTCAGATACTGTAATGTATATGATGTACTTTATTTTACGGTACAGCTTGTGTCTTAGGAATTTGGCTATTGAAAGCTAAAGTGTTATGATAATGGGATTAAGAGCCATCAGTTATACAAGGTCAACACTGGCAAAACAAAAGTTAATAGGGATGTGTGCAATTATACTTGTACACATTTACCAACCAAAAGAAGTAATAGTGATGATGATCGTGCGTATTGTTATCTAGTCATCATGTTGTCAAGAAAATGTAATATTTTCTCTAATAATGATTGCCAATTCCAGCATCTTTGTTAATAACAATTTTAAGTGATCAGCTGTGATTTATGTATTTTTATTTTGATTTATTTAAACACTGTACATTAAGGTATTTTAATTACCCTTAACCTTTTTGATAGAGAAGTAAATTTGGATGGCAGGAAGTATCCACCACATATGCATCCAGAATTGATGTGAAAAAAGAATGAAACTTCACCATAAGATCACACCTCATTTACATCCACTTTTAAGGAGTGACCAAGGGATGCTTCAAACTGCTACATACATCCTGCCAGCCGGTCAAAATCCCACAGAGTACAATATCCTTTCCTCTTCCTCCTACGAACCCCCTGTGCCTTTAGGGATCAACGCTCGTAGCTGCATATGTCTGCCCAGACCAGTTTAGTTTTTTGTCATGTATCATACTTCAGAGCCTGGGCCCTGAGACAAGGTATTTGCATCAATTTTCTTTAGAACCAGCCATTATAGATTGTATTAGTTGCTTGCTATATATATGTAAGCAGCACAGCCACGTTCATTTATAACATGTAGAGATACTTTTTCTGTGGTTATTTATTTTCCCCTTTGTAACTTTTAAGATTAGCAGATTTGTTACTAATATGAAAAAATGGAACTCAAGAGGTGCAAATTCTGTAATATAGACACAGCTCTTATGGTTAGAAGAGATGTCTTAGTTTGGAAATAGTAATAGATACCAGTGAAAGTAGGTTCACATTAGTTTCACATATCAGTGAAAATGATGCACTACCTAGTTTTGGGTAAAACAATGAAATGTAATTTTTGTAATGTGTAATGCACAAAAAGTCTAAACCAGGGGTTTGCAACCAACTGCTTCAGAATTACACATGGCTTCTTAAAACAAGTACAGTCCATGAAATCTCATACAAATACTAACAGTTATGGGATCTAAATACTGCAGCATCAGACTCATTTATTTAGAGGAATAGACTATTTCAAACTGTTCACAATTAACCACTAATTTTGTTTACAGTATATGAAAGCATACATACTATGCATATGTATATATACATATATAGATGCAACTATGTACAGATATGTATTTATATATAATGGTATGAATAATATGTCAATGATAAACAGTAATATAAGTAAACCGAACATGAACAGCAATAGTAATAAGAAAAATATTTGTACTGGTTAATATAACTGCTGTGGTAACACTTTTTTTTTCTCTCAGACAGAGCATTGGTATCTTATTAGGCCACCGGTTGCTAACCCCAGGCATCTAACCATGTCTGTCTGATAGTTTTGTCTGATCACCTGTATCTTTAGTATATTGCAGACCATCACACACAACATTTATTATTATTAATTTATTTATTCTTTTTTGCATTACCTCACTGTTGATAGTTTTAACATTATCAGCATTTATTTGGGCATAGACTCATCATGCACAGAATATGAGGATCTCCGTAAACTTAATCCAGAAAAGAGTGCATTTCCATTTACTTGCACAAATTTTTTTTTTTTTTTTTTTTTTTCTTTTTTTTTTTTTTTTTTTTTTTTACCTCTCTCATAATACAGGAAGTCTTGTTTTTGCCTTGTGCTCCCTAGTACAGAGCCCCAGTCAGTGAAGTATCAGTGTTTTGTTTTGTACTATTTCCTTTCATTTTTCATTTGAATAGTACACAATAGATGCTTTTGGTACCAACCCATATGAAACCGGTCTGAGCATAATGTTGTGATGTTTTCAGCAGTCTGTAACAGCCACTATGATGGAATGTCAATGTGGGTTACTTTTTTGTTTTCAGTTGACATAGAAAAGTACACTATATTGTTTTGTTTTGTTTTTTGTCTTGAGGCTTTGTGAATTGTTGCTGATCCCCTCATATGTTAGAGGTAGGACTATTTAAGAATCATATTTTTAGAATTTAATAAAAATATATAGAGAAATATATATATATATACATAGAGAGAGAGAGAGAGAATGTAATAATTGCTGTAAACAATGAATGACTGCTGTTTTTTCAATTTGTCATTATACCAGCAATAAATCTTTTTATTTGT
>NC_051402.1:14918727-14923727 GCF_015228065.2 Penaeus monodon
AATCGGGAAATATCGTCTCTAAATGCAAACTCTTGGAATGTATTTTTGCTGAGACTTTTGGGCAAGATTGGGATATCTGGAAAATGATGACATAAGTTAATCAATCTTTATATCAAAATCATCTATGTTCTCTTTCCTTCCTGACAGTAGAGACCTTTTACATATATAATACACCATGAAATACAGATCTTATCTTAACCGCTTGACCTGGGTGCATCACAGTAATCACGACTAAAAATCGGGGCATTGGGTGAGCAGCTCCTCTGCCTGCTTTGCGGCTTGTAGGCCAGGCACACGCAAATAGGTCTGTGGGTGACAAGACTCTATGCCTCCTGTTTGCAAAGTTATTTTCTCTTTTATGCATAAGGGTTCTTAGCTTTTGGCCATTTTTAAATATTCAGATCTGCCACTTCATTTGCATTATCCAGGTGGTATATACTGTTTCATTGAACTGACTCCATATCATTTCCTAGGTGTCTATAACTCAGTGGAGAGGGGAAGAGAGAGAGAGAGGGAGAAAAAAAAAAAAAAAGCTTTGTTCTTTGTGTCACTTTTTCAAATTTTTTATATTCAATTTTCTGTAATACAACCTGCATTGCGGTCACGCACCAGGAATACCAATGCTGAGCATGGAAATGGCATCCTCCATGGGAATAATGCTAAATCGCAAAATGAGAGGTTTGCGCACCTGTGCGAGTCTTTCCCTTCAGCCAAAACGCTCACAATGGCAGGTTTGTGCCCTAGCCTACAGCCAGAATTCTTGTGATGCATGTTCATCTCACCCCCCCCTTGAACCAGATTTTTTCATGAGTAAAAGGTAGCATCACCTCGATTGAAAGGGGGTTAAATACCATAATTTTTCCCTTTAACCCTATATGCCAGAAAAAAGTAGTGATCACTGTATTACTGTTTTGTGAAATGTCTATATACAGATGGCTCGACAAGTGCTTGGCCATCAAGGAGTCAAATTTGTAAATCTAGTGACTTCACCTGATTTCACCTTTCCCTTTAATTTTGGAAAAAATGCTTTTTCACTAATGCTATCAATGTTTATTTTTTATTTTTATTTTTGACATTATAATTATTATAATACTGCCATTTCTAACTGCAATGGAAGATAAAGAAAAACATTTTTGAAAATCAATAAAGGATAAAAAGGTGAGATGGGTATTCCTAGCAAATTGGCTCCTAGGTAAGCAAAAACTTGAGGAGCCAAATGCATAGACAGTAATAATCTAAACTCACATTGGGCATGGCAGATACATGCCATCCCTGGCAGCATCAGGTTAAAGCACATACAAGACCAGAGCAGAGACAGCTAACCAAATAATATACAAGAGAAGTAGCCTCTAAAGCACTACTTTCTAGCAATGAATCACATTATCTAATCAATTTCATTACATCCTGAAAGGCTAATGATACAGAATGTTTTCCTGTTATTTTGGGTTCCCTAAGAATAACAATCTCCATAAAATGATATAAACTGTTTAATAGTAACTATCATCAATTATCTGAACCTCTTCTGCCTCATCTAAAGATTTCACAATGACTGAAAAACACAAATCTTTACCAATTTTGACTGGGAAACCTGAGGGGAGTTTCATCTGGACAAATTCCCTCAGTTTTGCAAAGTGCTTGAAAGGAGCAATAACTTCCAAGACATTCAGAGCATCTCAACTGTAAGAGGGAATTCTTCACTCTGTAGTAAGGAGAAATATTTTTCTTTTATGAACATAGTATTTTCTACTTGGATTATTCCATCATTCTTCTTAGTAATAACTGCAATAATGACTGCTTGTGATTTTTTTATCAAATAGTAAAAGAGATGGTGATATAACAATAATAATAGTTATGACTTTAATAAAAGACTATATCATTACAGCACCCAAACACAAAATAAACAGAGTGAAGATAATATATGAAACTTACCATTGCTACTGTAGCTTTAAAGGACTTTGAAGACTCCTTGCAATGAGCATTCGTCCTAGTGGAGGTGGTTTCCCTGCTTCTGCTTCGATATACGTCTCCCAAGACACTGGCTCATTTGTGGGGGGCTCTAGAGATGCTCTTCTGACAGTCTGTGAAGAGCACGATCCATTATAGTTAAGATAATAATGATGACACTACCAAGCCAGATGTATATACTTGAAAAAACAAAAACCTGAAGTAAAAAATGTGGGATATGAGGGTGGGGAGATAAAGAAAAATTTAATAATTATATTTAGAGGGGAATAAAAGAAATAAAGAAAAAATGAACAAATCATAGGATCAAACCTCATCAATGAATGTGTTCCACTGCCTTTTGTGAAGCTCTCCATGATTGCTTTGTTCTTTTGCAAATCTTCCTCACTTAAATGTTCTCTTCTCTTCCGTGATTCTATCGTCAACCCATTTAGGTAATAAAATCAGCATTAAACTTGCCAACCAATTTCCTGAAATTACACAATAAATCAATAACTAACAGTGACATTTTATTCCAACATGTTTTCTTTTACTTAATTAATCACTATTTATAAATAAGACACAGATAAGAAAATTATAAGAAAAACTATCAAAACACGCAATTTTCCATTACCACGACACAACTTTACATCAGGAACCAAAGGTGAACCACCTATTAATATTTACACAATATACAACACTAAACAAACAAGCCTAGTAAACATACTGTACCAGTTAATGACCTACCTTTTTGTCTGCTCTGAATATCCAACCTGTCTGAGCTCTAGAAAGGTGATTTGTTTTGTTGACATTTGTGCTGCCACAATATCTGAACTCATGAGAATGTCCACCTCGTCTTCCATTTCTGCCTCTGTTTCCTGTGTAGGGAAACAGAAAATATTTTTTTCTTACGTTCCAATAAAATTTTTGAAACAACAAGTTTGTTATTTTCATTCAAACAATAAAGAAAATGTGCACTAAAACTAGAAACATTAAACATTGGATCCTGGTGAGGTGACTGTCATGTCAAAAGAATGTCAAAAAAATCTGACAGAGGCTAGGTGACAGGAACATACTGTCATGGAAAAAAATGACTGAGGGCTGGGGTGACAGGAATGTACTGTCATGAACATATTTACTCTGGGCCTGGGGATGGAGGATGATTAGATTCAGTGTGCATTGAGGACGGGGCTATCCTTTATTTCCACCAGTAGACAAGGGTGGAACGTACCACTCATGGCTGAATAGTGCCAGCTCTGGGAGGATACTATTTTCATGCTCAGGATCCTTTTGCTGCCCACTAGACTATGTCCAAGGTGTGTTAAGAAAATTTAATGATAAAAAAATATTTAAAATTACACAATATCAGTATATTACCTAGCTATTGTTTTGTTATTGCACAGCGTTGTAGACTAACACCAGAGATAATATAGAGTCTGATCGAAGAACTAGTCTATTACCATCTTATAGAGTACAACAAATAATAAATATAGACATTGGAAAATGGTCTAAAAAAGCAAAAAAGGGTTATGCAGAAAAGACACAAATAGAAACAATGAATCTTGATACATATCACATTTGACTGTTTACATGGGCCTGGCCTGCAAGCCACACAACCAAGAGAGGCACCACTCAAGTACACATACAGCTGGGATTTTGATCCAATGCAGGCCACGAGGTACCTGGATCCAATGGCTTAATAAACTCTGATCACAAGCTGATGATGATGATGATGATGATGATGATGATGATGATGATGATGATGAAGATGAAGATGAAGATGATGATGAAGATGATGATGATGATGAAGATGATGATGATGATGATGATGATGATGATAAGATGATGAAGATGATGATGATGAAGATGATGATGATGACGATAATGATGATGATGATAATGATGATGACGATAATGATGATAGTAATAATATATAGTAATAATAATTATAATAATAATAATAATAATAGTAATAATAATAGTAATAACAACAGTAATAATTAAAAAAAAAAAAAAAAAAAAAAAAAAATAATAATAATAAAATGACACAAATAGCGATGATGATGATGATCTTTAATAATAATAATAATATAATAATAATAATAATAATAATAATAATAATAAAACACCATCCAGAGCAGTTACTGAAGGCAAAGATGCTACAATCTTGTGGAACTTTCCAATTCACACAGATCATACTATACAGGCAATCGTCCAGATATCGTCATCAAGACAAAATAAACAACACTTGCCTGTTTATGGATATGAGCATCCCTTCAGACAGAAACGTCCTAACAAAAGTGTTTGAAAGATATCAAAGTATAAAGACCTGGAAATAGAGGTGAAAAGATGTGGCATTAAAAACCAAACTTTGCCTGTGTTATTGGAGCTCTTGGCCTTATAAAAAAAGGTACAGATAAGTTTCTTGAGCAAATACCAGGAAATTCAAAATTAGAAGAAATCCAAAAAATAGTCTTAAACAGCACAGCACATGTTCTCAGAAGAGCATTATCAATCTGATGTGTTCTTTGTGTGCGTGAATTGATTTGACTGGATGTTTTGATTTGTGGTTGTTATGCATATTTTGCATGTTTTCGTTGATGTTCCATTGCCTCAAACTTCAATCACCCTAGGTCACTGGTAGTGACTCGGTGTTTGATTTTAATTAGCAGATCTAAGGAAACTTTCGTATAATAATAATAATAATAATAATAATAATAATAATAATAATAATAATAATAATAATGATAATAATAATAATAATCATCATCATCATCATAATGATAATAATAATAATAATAATAATAATAATAATAATAATAATAATAATAATAATAAAAGAAGAAGAAAGAAAAAAAAAAGTTGGTCCCATATCACAGTGGATGTAGGGACGTCTGTAAAGGAATAGCCATACTAAGCCATAGAATGATGTGGTAGGGTGGCCAGTCCTTGCCATCCCAACTTTGACCCCAGCATGCTGATGTCAGCATGCCAGTACTCACTCACAGCCGAGACGACTGAGAGGGGCAACCAAGCACAAACCCTGGAACTCGCAATTG
>NC_051402.1:14928727-14930264 GCF_015228065.2 Penaeus monodon
AACAGGTTTACAGTAGATAGTAGACAAAATGAACATAAAGTATTTTCATCACCATAGGTGATAAAAATCTGACTAATTATCATTTATAATTATCAACTGAAGCTGTACAGAGGACTGGATATGTCATTATTGGAAACTATTTAAGAATTGGTTAAGTTGCCAATTCCATGTATGGCTTACTTTGTGGGAGATGACAGCAAATTAAATCTACTGGATTAAACTACCTGATCTCCAGACAACTTGCTAATCAGGGACAGGTTTCATTTTTATATTATAAGGAACTTTCAATAATTCCATGAAAAAACAACAATAAAAGAAAAGAGAACAGGAAAACAAGGTTTACTACAGGTATGTTTTTTAACTGATACAGAGATTTTATTCTGGCACATTCCAGGTGCGGTATCTGAACTGTATGTTTACAGGAACTGTCCACTTTTTTGTATATAAAAAGATAACTGTATAACTGATTTGCCTAACCTAATCACCAAGGAGTTAATTACTTATCTACACATCCTTTACTGTACCTACTTATTCTATTCCTTAAATTTTCAGGAAAAAAGTTTCTATTCTCTATCGAGTCCTGATGAAGACGAAGATAATAATAATGCATGAAGGAAATATAAGAAACCAAATCGCAATGCACAGCACTCATTCCACAAGCTTGCTGGTACGAGGTAGGCTTAACATTCAACACTAATAGATCAAACTGACAGGGAATACCAAAAACAAAACAGCTAATAAGTGAATTCAGAAACAGTTAAGTCAGAAGTATAAAATGAACAAAAAGCAAAATCATCTAAGTTTACAAGACAGTAATATCCATAGTTATAGGAAAATTCTACTTACCTCACATTTCACCACTAATTTCCTTTTTTACACCTTACTTGATGCGCAAAATGTTAAGACTTTAATATCACAATATATCTATCTCGAGTCACTTAAAAAATTCAATTAAGCACAAGATTAACAGGTGGTCTGTTTGGATAATATTATGGATAAAAGTAATAAAAATAAGGGAGGAAAATTCCTCTGTCGTACTTTTGGCTTGTTGCCTGACCTCTATACAGAAGAGAAAACCAGCAATATAGTGTCAACTTCGCCGGAAATGGATATTTCCCCAAAACGTGAAAGAAAAACAAAAAAACAAAGAAATATTTAATCCCCAAGATCTCATGAACCGCATCACTAACGTCTTATTTTTTCCAATATTACACAATGTATAGCCCCTTTTCTCTTTCTTACATGTTATCCTTCTTGGCAACGTCATAAGTCCGAATGAGAGCAGAGACCCTTCGTATGTCACCATTAAGACACTTTGATGTAACTCGAATGAATTTTTCTCGTCGGCCATGTTTACATAGTCACACTCTGGGGTCAAATGAGCTTCATCAACTAAATCTTTCCCAAATTTATTATTCTCAAAGGGCACCAAATCATATATTATCATGACGATTAATTCTAGGGTATACTTATAACCACTTAGAACTAAAGATATTTCTTGTTTATAATCAAGTGTTTTTAAAAAATTTTTGGACCC
>NC_051402.1:14930364-14937864 GCF_015228065.2 Penaeus monodon
CCCCTCTCTCTCCCCTCCTCCTCTTCCCCCTCTTCTCTTCTTTTCCTCTCTCCTCTCCTCCCCTCTCTCTCTCTTTTTCCCTTTTTCTCTTTCTTTTTCTTTTCTGTCTTCTTATTTTCTTCTTTTCTTCTTTTCCCCCTCTCTTTCTCTCTCCCCTTTTTCCCTCTCCTCTCCTTCTCTCCTCTCTCCTCTCTCCCCTCTCTTCTCTCTCCTTCTCTCTCTCTCTCTCTCCTTTCCTTTTTTCTCTCTCTTCTTTTCTTCTCTCTTTTTCTTCCTCTTTTTTTCCCCTTTTTCATTTTTTCCCCTCCCCCTCTTTCCCTCTCTTTCTCTCTCTAAATTTTCCCTCTCTTTTTTATCTTTTCTCTTTCTCTCTGTCTGTCTGTCTGATGTCGTCTGTCTTCTATTTCCTCTTTCTCTCTCTCCCCTCTCTCCCTCTCTCTCCTCCCCTCCTCCCCCTCTTCCTCTCTCTCCTTCTTCTCTTCTCTCCCCTCTCTCTCTCCTCTCTCTCTCTCTCTCTCTCGCTCCTCTCTCTCTCTCTTTTCTATCTCTCTTCTTTCTTTTCTCTCATCTTTCTATCTATTTCTCTCCTCTTCTCTCTCTCTCTCTCTCCTCTCTCTCTCTCTCTCTCTCTCTCTCTCTCTCTCTCTCTCTCTCTCTTGCTCGCTCGCTCTTTCTCTCTCTCTCTTTCTATCTCTCTGTCTGTCTATCTATATGTCTATCTATACTATATGTCTATCTATCTATCTATCTATCTATCTATCTACTATCTATCTATCATCTGCTCTCTCTCTCTCTCTCTCTCTCTCTCTCTCTCCCTCTCTCTCTCTCTTCCTGTGTGTGTGTGTGTGTGGTGTGTGTGTGTGTGTGTGTGTGTGCGTGTGTGTGTGTGTGTGTGTGTGTGTGTGTGTGTGTGTGTGTGTGTGTGTGTGTGTGTGTGTGTGCATGTGTGTGTGTATACACATATACATATATATGGATATACAGAAAAAGAGAGAGAGATAGGTGATATATCATCAGCAACAACAACAACGACAAAATCAGCAGCACCGAAAGCGTTAAATGCAGCAACAGCAACAAGTGCTTCAAGGTTTGCAAGGAAGCAAATGCGGCGGCGACCGCACTGTGACTGGAAGGCGCACTCAGCACGAATGGAAGCAAGGGCGGCATCACCTCAAATCTACGTCGCCACGTCCGCCATGATAGATTGCGATCGAACGGAGGTCAGCAGCCAGGTGGCCGTAGCGCTGTCATCGGTCGCGAAAGAATGCCACCGTGACCGTAGCCCCTCCTCTAGACGTAGACCTAAAGATGCTGTAGATGCAGGAGGAGGGGAGACAGGCGATTTAACCGTATGCGAACTGCAACGATGCACAAACTATAGGCCATGTAAGGTAACTGTCGTAAAAAAAAAATGGGTGTAAAAGTAGCTTTTTACATTCGACTAAAACAGTTGTATGTGAAAACTATGACATGTTATTCCGCTAAAAAGCCTGGTTACCTTTGCGGGTACAATATTTTGACAGGTACTGACAAAGACTCCATTTTATAATATGTCATTAGTAGGCTTATCCTTACAGCTACAGTTCGCACGGCAATGTTGCTTTTTTTGTATTGAAAGACTTAAGACTTAAGAAAGATTATAACGTGTACATAGAATCTGATACTAGATTGCTATGTACAGATATTGAAGGGGATACTCTGAGAATAGTTAATTACAGAATGTGTTAATTGTCTGGTCAAAATTCATCAGGTGAAAGATCCTCTTAATAATAATGGCTATTGGTTAGTGCAAGGCACATCCCCATTCCCCATTGGTGGTGCACTCTCAGGTTTTTATCGCGACTCTATGTTGTGGAAAAGCGGTGATACTGGCCGATGATTCTTGCACGTGGTTGGCACTAAGGCTGGCTTTACGCTGGACCACGTCTCGTCTTGAAATGCACGTCAGGCAAGACGTCATTTGGTAATGGTCACCAAAACATCTGACGTAGACAGTGTTACGGCAGGCGTGGGAAAGGTGAGGTGGAAAAGCCGGGAAGTCTCCCGGCACGAGTGGCAGCGCCGGTCACGTTGGCATCCCCCCTTAGCACGTGTCATGCGCGCATCCGGTTGTTTGTGTCATGCAGAGCCTTCTCATTAGATCTGTATACGTCACTCGGCATTTCCCAAGGCTTTACTCGAAGTAATATCAACACCTCTGTTTAGATATAAAAACGGCGACTTAAGCAGCTCATCCTCGCGGAGGGTCTCAAAAGTGCTCAAGGATATTTCAATCGTTTCTTCGGTTATTAAAGGGCAAATGATTATCAGTCTGTATACAACTCGAATCAATCATGTAATTTCTCTTCCCCTAAAAAAGTGACGCTCGAGTACACCCGACGTAACACATACGTGCTTCTGAGACCGGTATATATTTGATCATGTATGCTAAACCATGTCATACATCAATTTTCCTCGATACAGCGTCTTCATATTTCACTATGGCGTGCAGTGTGAAGGACAACCTCCTCTCGCCCAATCTAATTTCTTTATTGCATATGTAAATTAACTTTCTACCAAGCTGAATAACCACACAGTCAGAAAAAGCACCAATGATCAACTGGTAAATAACTTTTCGACGCTGTTGACATCATTCTCTTTCGCCTTTCATTACCTGGCCTACAAACGGTACTCAGTAAGCGTGCTGATTACGTAACAACTGTCGACCATCAACAATGTTAAAGCAACATGTGTTTTGTTTAAGAATCTCCGACTGTACAGGTCGTTCGCAACGGATATTGTGGCTAACAATATTAACTTCCAATTTGTTAATAAAGTTTATATATGTTCTTTGTTTACTCACCATAATACAGATAATCGTCATCCAGAATGTCTGTATTGAAGATGACGTCAGAGCTAATCACATATTTTGAACTAATTAAAGGCTTCTCGAGTCTTCATTTTTTAAATTTATTAATTTATCTCAGTTTATGCTGACTTTTATAATTTCTAATGTAAAGAGGCTTCTTGTATGTAATGATAATAATGACAAGGATGATAATGTTAATAATAATAATAACAATAATAATAATAGTAATAATAATAATAATAATAATAATAATAATAATAATAATAATAATAATAATAATAATAATAATAATAATGATAATAATAATAATAATAATAATAATAATGGCATAAATAAAATAATAATAATAATAATAATGGCATAAGAAAGAAGTTCTGCATGACACCGTCCTTAGAGATGTGCGTCATAAGGGTGCTATTAGTTTGCTGTCGATAACTAAACTGGCAATTAAAGATAGCTTAATAAACAAAAGTCATCTGCATACAAGGGTCACATACTCCTGTACTTATCATAATTCTGTAGTGTTTTTTAATCACATATCTATTCATAATCACTGAGAGATCTTTTAATTATTTCATCTGTGTGTAAGATTAATTCTTTAAATTTTTTATATGAGGCAGATCATTACTATATATGTGTGCGTTATTATGTGCGTGGGTGTGTGCACTTAAATCTATGAGTAAATCAAAAACTGAAATAAGAAGAGATAATCTCATAAAGCAACCATAAACAGATCTGAAAGAAAGAGAGAGGAATGCACACACACCACACACACACACACACACACACACACACACACACACACACACACACACACACACACACACACGCACACACACGCACACCACACCACACACACACACACACACACACAAACACACACAGGCACACACAAACACACACACACACATACACGTACACACACACACACACACACACACACACACACACACACATAACTGAGAACGACGGAGGAAGAGAGAGAAAGAGAGAGAGAGAGAGAGAGAGAGAGAGAGAGAGAGAGAGAGAGAGAGAGAGAGAGAGAGAGAGAGAGAGAAACAGAGACAGAGGCAGAGACAGACAGACAGACAGACAGACAAACAGACACACACACACATAAACAAAGAGAGATGGAGACAGAGGATGGAAGAAGGGAGAGGGAGAAGGGCGAGTGTTGCTGAGGTCCCTGAAGCCATGCTTAGTCTTAAATGGATCTGTTATTCCCAAAGTTTCGAAATTTGGACCGAGCATAACACTTTCAGGTATATATTTCATTTTTCCTTTTGTCTTTTTCAAATTCCGGATGATATGTAAGGTATGAAATCTTATTCACGGTTGGTATTGACGCACAAACGCATGTACAGGAAATAATACAAATGACTTAACGCTTTTCACAACAACGTCAAACATTTTCCAGCACTAGATTTAATAATGGGTAAATCACATCTCGAAACAGGATTAAGTTAACATTATATATATGAAAAGGGAGATGGAAGTGCTTCTCTATTACATCAAGGAAGTTTCCCACTGTTAGCAATACTACATTTATCGGGAAATGTGTTATTGTTCTCTCCTTCAAATGTTCTCTGTGCATGTGTGTGTTTTGACATTAGTTATACAATAGAGAAGTATCCTTTTGTTTGATATGGAAAGAAAACCAATGGCTGTTACATATTCATTTATTAGGATGTACAGTATTTACAATTTTATACATTAGTAAATGGTACGTTCAACTACAAGTTCAAGTAAGATATATATATGCTTCACAATTATATACATATTTACATACACAAAAAATGGTTCGTTTACACATGCGTACGCGTTCACACACACCCCACACACACACACTCACAATCACTAAAGCTATGTTAAAGAGTTGCCTCGTCGATACAAACACACTCTCTTCACAGAGAATCAATCGCTGTTATGTACGTGCTATTAATGCTGTCCCTTTCCGAATCCTGGTCACTCCTTTCGCTGTCCAATCGCAGACATACTGTATCAGGGTCGTCACTCTGTTTCTTTGGAAGATCGTTCTCACAGATGAGCGTACTTGCTGGGTATCCATCTGCCGTTCTTGTAGGCTGGAAGCCCGGGGGGTAGAGGCCTACGCGAGGGATTGTTCGTGAAAGAGACTGTCCTTGCAACGGGCGTTTGCCTGTGCCGTACACTTCTTCGTAGAAGTGGGAGTCTTCGTCGTGTACTTGGGCGTACGGCGAGATGATGTAAGAATCCTTCTCGGTGGGCACGGCCGGCGGTGGGCGGTTCGGGAAGTCGATGATCGTTGTTATGGTTTCCTCAGCAGAGGAGGTTTCGCCGAGGATGCGTGTGCGCCGGCGATTCTGGACGATGATGATGGCGATCAGGATCAGAATCACAACTGCGGCGGCTGACGAAAGCGCAATGATCAGTTCATTTGTATTCTGATCCGCGACGTCCTCTGGTGGAGCGTTCTGCGACGGCTTCATCATGCTGGCTGAGGTTCGGGGGTCGCACCCATCAGTCCAGGACACCGGGCCCAGCGCTCCTAGGATCACTTGGTCCGTCTTTTCCCGAAGAGGTATGAATTCTGTCGTCAGACTGTCGCCGAGAGTCCATCTGTACCTTTGGGCATTTGACTGGATTTCTTTCTTAAGCGTCAGCTGGTACCACTGTCGGTTATTGAGATGCCGTCGACTGACTTTTAAAGGAGTTTTAAATAGTTGTTTTTCGTTCTCGTTCATGAAGAACATGTTCAGGTACAGAAAGCCCCTGCCAGGCCTCACATACATTGTATAATTCGCCTCATGCGAAGTAAAAACGTCCGACAGCTCCTTCAAAGTCACAAAGCACTCCCGACTGAACTCCGATTTCGCCACTTCCTTGAAATCACAAACCGAACTCGAGTCCTGCTTCGTGTCGCACTTGACCAGATCCTCCACGATGTTCCCTTGAGCGGCGTGGAGGAGGAAGAAGACGGGGATACCGCGAAGAAAAATGAAAATAATCCTTTGGTCCGCCATATTCTCTTCCGAAAGAGACGAGCTTCGCAATAAAACTTTCTCTCTGCTTTGCCCTCTATCCTTGGCAAGTTTCGCCGTTGGCACTGACTACTTCGAGCAGCAGCCGTGAAATGAAGACGCCAGTTCCACCGCAGGCTGTTATGGTCGCGCGTGGCAACCGAAAATTCCCCAAGTAAAAGCGGCCTTGAATGAGACTGGTTTGTGACGCACATGAAAGTTGAGCAATGAGCATCCTTCTCCAGTTTGCTTTCACTCCTTTGTTCGTACGCATTTTTTGCTCCTAAGACAAATATCACTGCCGCGCCTTAGTTCTTGAGTTTCAGAAAATAAACAGAAGCTTTAGCAGATGACGAGAACTATAGATAACTACGTGTTCATATTCTTATTTTAAAAAATCTTACATGTCTCTCTCTCTCTCTCTCTCTCTCTCTCTCTCTCTCTCCCTTTCTTTTTTTTTATCCACACGAAGAAACAGTGATGCTTTGGTCATTCCACCGTTTCTTCAAGCATTTGAAACACAGTGCACAGGTAATTCTTTCACTAAACCACCCGATTATTCCGTTAAATGGTCCAAAATATTTCCATATCCTCGGTTTCGAAAAATTTAATGAACCCTGTGTATGTGATGAATGTCTCCCACAAACGATACCCTACAACACGTGAATCATATCCGTGCCCTGTTTTTCTATTTCCCTCCCTCGCTCTTCGTCTCTCTCTCTCTCTCACTCGTCTCTCTTCTCTCTCTCTCCTCTCTCTCTCTCACGCTCTCTCTCCTCTCATCTCTCTTCATCTCTCTCTCTCTCTTTCTTTCTTTCCTACACAGGAACAACGTGATGTATATCGTGCCCGTTTTTCTCTTCTCTCTCCTCCATCTTCTCTCTCTCTCTCTCTCTTCTATCTTTCTATGCTCTACTCACACAGTGATCATCCCTGCCCTTCTCTCTCCCTTCCTCCTCCCTCCTTCTCAGCTCTCTCTCATCTCTCTCCACTCTTCTCTCTCTCTCTCTCTCTCTCTCTCTCTCTCTCTCTCTCTCTCTCTTTTTTTTTTTTACCCTAAAACACGTGAATCATATCCGTGCCCTGTTTTTTCTCTTTCCCTCCCTCGCTCTTCTCTCCTCTCTCTCTCTCTCTCTCTCTCTCTCTCTCTCTCTCTCTCTCTCTCTCTCTCTCTCTCCTCTCTCTCTCTCTTTCTTTCTTTCTTTACCCTACAACACGTGAATCATATCCGTGCCCTGTTTTTCTCTTTCCCTCCCTCGCTCTTCTCTCTCTCTCTCTTTCTCCTACTCACTCTCTCTCTCTCTCTCTCTCTCTCTCTCTCTCTCTCTCTCTCTCTCTCTCTCTCTCTCTCTCTCTCTCTCTCTCTCTCTCTCTCTCTCTCTCTCTCTCTCTCTCTCTCTCTCTCTTTCTTACATTAACAATTGTTGGATGCCATTATTTTCTTTCTTTATTTTTTTATTTTATTTTATTATTATTATTATAATTTTATTTTATTATTATTTATTTTTTTGCTTCTTGTACTCATTTTTTAGTCTCACAAAGTGAATGAGGGTAAAACATGGATAGTTACCTACTTGTTTACCATTATTATGGGTTGTTAATATTATCGGTTTCCAAAAATGCAGTTTGTTATAAACCAATCTTTAGTTAAAC
>NC_051402.1:14970364-14977864 GCF_015228065.2 Penaeus monodon
ATGAGATGCGATAGGATTTTCTTTTTTTATACGCTTGCATCGGTTTGCGCGAATGATATACGTGAACATACAAGTTATTCGTAAGAAATATGCGTTGCGTGCTATCGAAAACTGGGAAAATAATAAGATGCAAAACGAAAACGAAGGAATACTCAGACGGATCCAAATTTCCTCCTCGGTCTCGGAATTCAACCGAACGCCAGACAACGAGAAAGCCAGCCACACAAAGCAACGAAGTAAAATCAAAACGAGGAAAATAGATACTTCGCCGGCTCTCCTCCTCCTCCTCCTCCTCCTCATCTTCCTCTTCCCTCTCCTCTTCCTCCTACACCTACACCTCCTCCTCCTCCTCCTTTACTTTCTTTCCGTCATACACTCCTCCTCTCTTCCTTGAAAGGGCCGAGGACAAGCCACCCTCTTGATCCCCTGAAGGAAAATAACTTAGCTCGAGGTGATGGCGGCATGAGCTGCCTTTACGGCGAGCTGACGGATGAGGACAGCGTCACCCTTTTATGCTCTGTGTGCGTAGGTGTGCGTGCGTGCGTGCGTGCGTGTGTGTGTGTGTGTGTGTGTGTGTGTGTGTGTGTGTGTGTGTGTGTGTGTGTGTGTGTGTGTGTGTGTGTGTGTGTGTGAGTGTGTGTGTGTGTGTGTGTGTGTGAGTGTGTGTGTGTGTGCGTGTGTGTGTGTGCGTGTGTGTCTGTGTTGTGTGTGTGTGTGAGGTGGGGTGTGAGAGAGAGAGAGAGAGAGAGAGAGAGAGAGAGAGAGAGAGAGAGAGAGAGAGAGAGAGAGAGAGAGAGAGAGAGAGAGATAGTGTCTTTGTATGTGGGGGGTGGTTGATTATGAGGAGAAGGAGGAGGAGGAGGGAGAGGAAGGAGGAAGAAGAGAAGGAGGAAGAACAGACGGAGGAGAGGGGGGGGGGCAGGAAGAAGAAAAGAAAGGGGAGAAAGAGGAGTGACGTAGGAGGATAAGGACGAGGAAAAGGAGAAGGGAAATAAAGAGAGAGAGAGAGAGAGAGAGAGAGAGAGAGAGAGAGAGAGAGAGAGAGAGATAGTGTGTTTGTATGTGGGGGGGTGGTTGATTTGGAGGAGAAGGAGGAGGAGGAGGGAGAGGAAGGAAGAAGAGAAGGAGGAAGAACAGACGGAGGAGGGGGGGGGGCAGGAAGAAGAAAAGAAAGAGGAGTGACGTAGGAGGATAAGGAGGAGGAAAAGGAGAAGGGAAATAAAGAGAGAGAGAGAGAGAGAGAGAGAGAGAGAGAGAGAGAGAGAGAGAGAGAGAGAGAGAGAGAGAGAGAGAGAGAGAGAGAGACAGACAGACAGAGACAGAGAGAGAGGAAGAGGAAGAAAGAGGGAGATAGATTGAGAGAAAGAAGAAAGAATGAGAGGGGAGCATGGACTCCAAGATGCACATTCAAGTGCAAACGTACAGCATACAAACCCAAAACGATTAGTTACTATTATCATATTTTTACGTCTGGAATCAAAATAAATATCCCATCTCCAATTTCATTAATAACCACACGCTTTTTCCAAAATATCCATCACCCCATCTATACGTACACAAACGCATATATTCATTATATCCTTAGAAAGAATGTAAGAATACAAGGCCCCAGGAGTCACAGAATTTTGACGTTTTGAAGATGTTATCAGGACACAGTAATTACCCAGACTGAGGGAAGGGAGATGGGAATGGTGGATGAATTACCTCTTCTGCTTTGAAGTTAACCAGATACGTAACAAATGCCAGAAGAACTATTTTAGCCATTTAAAATCGATGTACTTCAAGCCTGAGTTTAAGAAGCTGTCTATGGATTTTTGGTAACTTTCGCTGGAAAGTGATGTTTGAACAGCTTTTAAAGAAGTGTGTTATTTTCTTTGGGCTGTGATATTCTTAGTGGAAATATGGTGGGTAGAAATTACCGTTTTTTTTTTTATAAAGATGTCAAACATATATATTTTTTTAATGAAAGTTTTGAGCCTATTTTTCATCAACTATAATATTCTAAATTATTTCAAATAACAGCAGTGACAGAGATATATTTCAGCGAATAGTATAAAAAGAAAAAAAAATCTGGAGCTCTTAATAAATGTCTTTTTATCTGAAATCTCATCTTCCAGATTAGATTACTATATATATATACATATGCATATACCTATACATACATACATATACATAAATACATACATACATATATATATATATATATATATATATATATATATATATATATATATATATATATATATATATATATATATATATATACATACATATATATATATATATATATATATATATATATATATATATATATATATATATATATATATATATATATATATATATATATATATATATATATATATATATATATATATATATATATACAGAGAGAGAGAGAGAGAGAGAGAGAGAGAGAGAGAGCGAGAGAGAGAGAGAGGCACACAGAGACAGACAGAGAAACAAACAGAGACAAATGGATAGATAGACAGAGAGAGAGCGTGTTTGTATATAAGTGAAAAGTGGTTACAGTAATTGGGGATATTAGCCTCGTTTCTGTGTTTGTGTTTATATGTGCATGTTTGTATACATATATGTATATGTACATATATATCTATATATCTATATCTATATCTATATCTATATCTATCTATCTATCTATCTATCTATCTATCTATCTATCTATCTATCTATCTATCTATCTATATATATATATATATATATATATATATATATATATATATATATATATATATATATATATATGCAAACACACACACACACACACATACACACACACACACACACACACACACACACACACACACACACACACACACACACACACACACACACACACATATATATATTTTAAACACACACACACACACACAATATTATATATATATATATATATATATATATATATATATATATATATATATATATATATATACATATATATATATATGTGTGTGTGTGTGTGTGTGTGTGTGTGTGTGTGTGTGTGTGTGTGTGTGTGTGTGTGTGTGTGTGTGTGTGTGTGTGTGTGTGTGTGTGTGTGTGTGTGTGTGTGTGTGTGTGTGTTGTGTGTGTGTGTGTGTGTGTGTGTGTGTGTGTGTGTGTGTGTGTGTGTGTGTGTGTGTGTGTGTGTGTGCATGTGTGTTTGTGTGTGTGTGTGTGCAAATATATATGTATATACATTTATGTATGTATGTGTATGTGTACATGCATATATGTATATATCTATATCTACACAAGTGTATTCAATTCTCCACTAGCCGGCGGAAAAACCTTGCTCTTCACATTTCGCACTCCCTTTTCCACCCCCATATCTATGTTTGATCACCCACTCGCTTTTCCCTTTTAGTTTATTTACACCTGCTCCTTCCATCCTCCTCTCCTTTCAGCCTCCCCCTTCCCCACCCTTCCCTTCTACAGTAGTTCTCGAGACCTCCTTTTCCCTTCCCTCTTGTATAGATATCAGCCACCTTCCTTTAAACTAGGCTCCAGGTGTGTTTCCTACCAACATTTCAGGGGATTGTTGTCTAAACGTCATTATCCTAGTTGTAGCATCAAAGAGCTAATTCATGCGACAAATGACACTATTAGTATCCTCGTCATTTACATACTACGGTGCAGCTTCGTTCTGTCATTAACCCGTGTTTACTATTGAGTAATATTCTAATAGTGTTGTTTCTGCAAGCGAAACCCTTTGTTGTTTCCTGAAAATAACGAAGGTTTTATGTATACAAATAAAAACATTTTAGGGATACATTCGAAAAAGGTCTTCCACGCAAATAACACTTCACTAACACGAACTTAATGTAGATAAAGAGCACGTTTTGACATCCGCCTGTTCTGTTATTGTTCTAGCCACGAGGAGAGGGACTTCAGGTCTATGGGTCATGCGGGGGCTGTCAACATTCATTCAGCCGGATTCGTCAAATTCAGACTCTCCCTTGAGCGTCCTGGCTGCGAACATCATGTACCGTGACGTTCGAGGGTAAGCATTCACAACAGGAGCTTTGGGAACGATTAGTAAAAGTACTTTACTGTCTGTATTTTTTAAAAATAAGTTGCACTGTAGGTGAGTTCAGTAAGCGTTCAGAGGGAATTTGGCGAACGGTTGTTATAACAATTTACTTATTTGTATTTTCAGACTGAAGTTCATGCGAATACGGAAAAAGGCTTAGATCCTCTGTGACATCGTAAAAAAAGAAAAAGGAAAATGCGAGGATAACCTGAAAGAGCTTGTGGTTCAGCTAAGTCAATAAAAATCTTAATTTCCTATAAATGGGAGGGAGAAGGAGGTACAAGGAGTGGCGCCTCTAGTGTCATATTAAATGTTGAAGGAAGGGATACAGAAAACAAAAATGTAATGAAGAAGGACAAGTGTGTTTTCGCGCTTCCCGACACGTTGATTGGTTCCCATTGGCTCCCATGCGATATGCACTTCTGTGCTCTTTAAAACGGCAAACACATCTTAGATGTAAATAAAGCTGTCGAACATATATAAATAAGGCTGTTGAAGAAAACAGAGGAAGACAACAGACCACCAGAAACCAAAGAATAAAGATCTTGGATTTATCAATATACATACACATATATATATATATATATATATATATATATATATATATATATATATATATATATATATATATATATATATATATATATATGCGTGTGTGTGTGTGTGTGTGTGTGTGTACACATACGTGCTTTCGTGTGTACGAAAAATGTATTAGGTCAAAATAAAATCTCGCCACATCGTTCCGCGTTTATTAATTTCGATTTTCCGTAAGTTGATTCGGTTCGCAGAAAACTCAAGTCTTCTGCGAAATCACTCTTCTTCTAATTGATTGTCAGGGATTAACGTCTTAGCTCCTGATGGTAAAAGATGTGAAAGTCGACATTTCACAAAAGAACGACTGGACATTTCATAAAAGGACGATTGCAGGTATGTTGCAAGTGTTCGATGAAATTTTCTGCAATACTGGATTAGAACGGGTACTGTAATGACTTTTTACAAGTTGATGTATTTGGTAAGATTCAGAATCCTTCACTTAATTTTTGTTCATATAAAAAGCGGTTAGAGTATACAGGACGACGAATATATATATAAGTAAATATATATATATGTATATATATATATATATATATATATATATATATATATATATATATATATATTCATAAATAAACAGATATAATGTATGTATATATATATATATATATATATATATATATATATATATATATATATATATGTGTGTGTGTGTGTGTGTGTGTGTGTGTGTGTGTGTGTGTGTGTGTGTGTGTGTGTGTGTGTGTGTGTGTATGTGTGTGTATGTGTGTGTGTGTGTGTGTGTGTGCGTGCGAAATTAAAATGATTCAAAGCAGGCAAAAATAATAACTACAATATAGACCTAGGCTGCTTAACTCCTTATTCCTTCTCTCCCCCCCCCCCACCACGCATCTCTTATCCAATCGTTAGACATTTCTTTTCTTGAAACTTGTCACGTTCAAGCCATTATTCAGCCCCGGAATCTTCCTCTGTCGCCTTGAGAGGGAAATCGTATCTCTGAGTCAGCTAATATCCGCTGTATTGAGTATCGCGGTGAGCAATCTAACTATCCATTCTTACTGATTAGGGCGATTCACACGCGCCACACACAGACGCGTGTCTGTGTGTATATGTATATGCATATGTATATATATACATATGTATATACATACATATATATATACATGTATATACATACATATATATACATATATGTATACTTTCATATATACATGTGTGTGTGCGTGTAGCACACACACAGACACATATAAACATATGTTATACTCGTCTATTTTACATATAAACATATGTAAAATAGACGAGTATAACTGTGCCTATCACTGTCATCGCATATTTAAACAGATGCATGGCGCATTCGTCTTTATTAGCGTATGTATGTATCTATTTTCCGGTATGTTTATGTGTAAATATCTATATTTACGTGAACGTGTATTTATCTAGCTTTATGTATGGATGTTTCCATTAAAGTATATGCATACACAAGGAGTACTTCTATGCTTATCGTCCTACCCATCTATGCATCATAAGTAACTGATTATTCAAAAGCGTCAACAGCTAAAGTCATTAACGGCTGCACATCATAATATTCAGTCGCACTTCATCTTTCCTTCTCCACTCTCCCTGTGTCTTCACTCTTCTAAGAACTCCCCCGCCACTTCTTTACCTGAGAATAACAAAGCCTATGATAATGCTGTATCCACCATTATCACACAAATCGATCAATATCTATTCCGTTTCTATATTTAGTCTCCTCTTTTCCCTGGCGACTCTCCTAACAATAGACTTTTGACAATCTGAGCTGTATGTTTCGTCTTTGATGGCCGAGTAGATTAATGTCTTTTTTCCCGGTGAATCAAGAGTCGAAATTAAAGTAATTGGGGGAAAATGAAACACCGTATGGTTATGATTTGTAAGTATGCTTATTTCGGTCTGTTTAGCTGTAAGTGTATTTATTGGTATTTATATCTTTTAGACCGACGGATTTTCTTTTTTTAATGTAGAATTGTTTCCATAACCGTAAGGTGTTGACTGATAAGCCACAAAATATTATTATGCCTAACTAGCAATTATACTTTTTAACTCTTATGCTCCGATTTTAAGTTCCTGTTTAAAACAATGAGTATTGTATGTTTCAGCAAGTTATTTTGATAATTTCATTAGCTTATACTGACATTATTCCTAGTGTTCAGTCGTATTATCAAGGCAGTGAACACAATCATAACTATGTGATTATGGCCTACAAGTATTTAAATTACCGTATCATCTTTTGTACGTAATAATCCAATAACTATTCTAAAAGCTACTGCCATATGTTATGACTTTCGCTGTAAATATTACCAAGATTCGATTTTACAATGTAATCAACATCATTGCAAATACCAAGGATATCACCCCCAAAAAAATATTGCACCTTGTACAATCATTACTCTCATTATCATCGTCGTCATCATCACCACAGTCACCTTCACCCATTTCCGATCATGTGAGTGGTGCGGGCGGCCTGACAATCATGCTGGCTTTGTTCGCCGCCCGCTCGCTCTCCCCTCGGGCGCCCGCTGCTGTTGCTGCTGATGCACCTTGCCTGCTCTCGGGCGCACACACACACGCACAGAAACATGCGCACGCACACACACACACACACACGCACACACACACACACACACACACACACACATATGTTCACACGCATTCAAATATGTATGCATGCATTCAAACACACACACACGGAAGCACATACTCAGACACACACGCGCACATACACGGAAGCACACACTCACACACTCGCACACTTACACACACACATACACACACACACTCAGACGCACACACGTGCAAACACACACTCAGACACACAATGTCATACGCGTATTCATTTGGTATAAATATGGTCTTCCTTTTACGTTCTATCT
>NC_051402.1:14985364-14992864 GCF_015228065.2 Penaeus monodon
TATTAGTCTAGACGTCAGTTTAAGCCTCCTAGCAGGCTTCATCATTGCGGAAACCTTATCTTCAGATGTAGATGATGCTACATACGTAGGTGCCCCTGAACAACGTGACAAGCCACGTCGAAATGCATTTGACTTGATGATGCAACAGCAGCAAAAGCAAGTTTTTGTCCATCCAAAAGGACTCCCTGGGCCTCACAAGGAAGTTTCTTTGTTCTATCCTTTCTGAAAATTAAGGTCTAGCAATGATGACCATGTGTCATTCGTGGCTCATATTTGATTATTACTTAGTCATGTGACTTCATGGCAGTGACTTGATTGAACTTCAGTCCTCTGTTTGTAAACACAGCCATGTGCTCATGATGCAATCAGCTGTTTCTGAATCTTTCCTTTTGTGAAAATCATTCTTTCTTGTTGCTAGTTTTTGACATGAATGAAAAAAAAACTATCTTAACAGCAAAAGAAAGAATGAATTTAACAATTGTTTTTGGTGTGTTTGGGCAAACTTCGTGCTTCACTCCTCTTGCAGTGTTTGTCCACTTGACACTGCTTGTCATAATATTTGAATTTGCGTATCCTTTTTATCTGTGCTGTTACATGCAGCATAGTTTCAAAAGGTACAAGACTCTTCCATTTTTCTGTGGTTTGTCTATCTCTGCAAAGTGTGCTGCACTCACCAAAAAGGATAAACTCCTTCCACGCACAGATTTTAGATTTTGAAGGGATTGTGCAGGTTGGTTTCATCTCTGCGTTCTTTGGTTGCATGCCTTATTATTTTTATGCCCCAGTCAAGTACAGTTGCAAGCTAGGGAAATAGCACTGTTGCTTCTATACAAACATTTCTTTTTTTCAGGAGGCGTGTTGACAAAATTCTGGAGCTCCGAGGTAAAGTTCAGCTTCATTTTCATACCCTTTCTGCTGGTGGTTGGTAGCACTTCTGTTGTATAAACTTACGTTCTCTTGGTGTGGTGTCTACACTTTTTTGTATGTATTGTACAGTGTGTTGCATGTGATATGTTTTTCTTTTTTTAGGAGTGGAAACTGGATACATTTTGATTTTCTTTTTTCAGATTTTATGTAACGATTTATGCTACATCACGTAGAACCATGACACCATTGTGAGGCTTCCAGGCCTCCCTTCCTCTGTCCTCCTTCCCTCTCTCCCTCTCCTTGGCCCCTGTCCTCCTCCTTTCCTCTTTCCCATTCCCTGATTCCCTGTCTTCCTTTTCCTTTTTTCTATACCACTCCATTCCTTCCACCTTTCTCTCACTCCTCCCTCTTTATTTCTCTTTCACCTCCCTCCTCTTTATTTCTCTCTCTCTGTCTGTCTCTCTCTCTCTCTCTCTCTCTCTGTTTCTCTCTCTCTCTCTCTCTTTCTCTGTTTCTCTCTCTCTCTCTCTCTCGTTTCTCTCTCTCTCTCTCTGTTTCTTCTCTCTCTCTCTCTGCTCCTCTCTCTCGTTTCTCTCTCTTTCTCTGTTTCTCTCTCTCTCTCTCTTTCTCTGTTTCTCTCTCTCTCTCTCTCTCTGTTTCTCTCTCTCTCTCTCTCTCTCTGTTTCTCCTCCCTCCTCTCCACTTAGCCTAGCATAGCCTATTCCCCTTTGCCCTAGCCTAGCTTTGTCTACTCCAACTTTTGCCTTCTTTTAGTCCCTTTTTCTCTTCCTTTTACTACTCCTCTATTCCCTTATACTTGCTGCCATATACTTTTCCACAGAAACGTCTTGGTCTTTTCGTATCTGTCCTATTCTACAAAACTACCCCCACCATCTATCCTTTCATATTCCCTTTATCTTTCACCTTTTCTTTCTCGGCTGCTCTCCTATTCTAGATATTTTACCTTGTATTCCTACGACCCTATGACCCACCTTTTCCCTATATCCTGCCTTTTTTTATTTGGCCACGGAAAATCTATAGGATCCTGGAGGAGCTACGGCAGACGGGTCGCCTGACACTTCGCCCTACCTTTCCCTATTTCACTTGTCCTTTCCGTGATGCCCTTTTTTGTAAATAGAAATTATTTTCTATACAGTTGAACTTTATTATAAAGTCAGTTTAGATTAAAGTGTTATGTTTACATTTTTTCGATCGGGCACTTTAGAAAACGCCGCATTTTTAAACTAATATGCCGCTCTGCTTCTTCATTTTTAGGTTTCTCTCTTTTGAGAGTATGCATGTCCTAATTGTTTTGTTTATAAGTATTTTAGTCACTTCTTTTTTGTTTAAATTTTAATCTTATTGGCAGTAGCGAAGACTCTTTTTCTCGTTTTGCCCTTTGTGAATTATGAATTTTTTTTGGCAGTTTTCCATTCATTTTTTAAGTGCTATTGTGAACTATTTTATGTTTGTAACCATTTTGAATATTCTTATTTTTTTAAGGTATGTCTTTTGTACGTTCATTTTATTTATTACAAGGTTAGAGCTCAGTCTTAAAGTTTACCATAAACATTTGTATTTTTAGTTACCCTTTGTTAATTTTATTGTTTTATTTCCTATTTTTTATAATTGAGTTTTACGTTGTATACACTTTTAGCAAGTTGCTACACCCCGCAGTTGCGTGGTGTATCTCAAAATTATGTTTTAATAAATTTGTTGTCAAAACCCCTCGTATATAAGGGGCTCCTTTCCGCTGAATAAACGAGTGTTAAGACGAACGTGTGTTTGCGTACCCCCCTGGATCTTACAGTGCCATGGCGACGGACCGAAAGGAGAAAAGGTTGTACCTGTCCTGAACATTGCCTTATTTTTTTGAAGCTGGGTGTGTATTCTATTAATAGTTGGGATGAGAGTACACCACTCACCCACAGACAGCCCTATCTTCCTTGACGGCTTGTGAGGGATATCAATTTTGCGGTACTGCTTTTGTTTTTATTTTGTTTTTAGAGTAAACAGGGCCCACCTATCCCGGCCCTTACTCCTTTCATCCCGCTTCACGGGGCACCACCATATTTGACGGTGTGGCGAAAGGGCTCTGCTCACAGACACCCTTACAAGTACAGTACATTTTTGGTGGCGGCGGTGTGGATGTCTGTGTACGATGAGCAGCCTTGCTCTTTAGTGAGTGGTGTAGGTACTCTCCCAGCTTTGCAGGGTTGATATGAATTCACTTTTCAAATTTTTGTCCCGTGTTTAGTGTAGGAGTTTATGTGCCATTTTAATACTTTTGTATTTTGATAATTTTATGAATGCCTCAGTCGAACCATTTTTCCTTTGATGTCATTTTTCCCATTTTATTATTTTATGCCTAGACTGTATATCTAGTTTTCAGTCTTGCTTAAGAGTTTTCGAGTGTATACCCCACTTTAAGCTCTTAGCCATCAGCTGGTCTTACGTTTTTGAGTCTTTTCTCTTTTTGCCAATTTGACCTATTTTACTTATGATTCTTTTAGCTGCCAGTTTGTTTCGTTTTACACCCTTTTGGTCCTTTTTGCTGACGGTTTGTCGTGTTTTACTCTCCAAGTCTTCCTTTTGTTGAGAGCTTGGCACGTTTTATCTTACGTGTTCCTTTTAGCTGCCTGTGTAGCGCATCTTACCCTTCGTGGTCGTTTTTCCTGTGGTTTTACCCTTCGTGGTCGTTTTTCCTGTGGGTTTACCCTTCGTGGTCGTTTTTCCTGTGGTTTTACCCTTCGTGGTCGTTTTTCCTGTGGTTTTACCCTTCGTGGTCGTTTTTCCTGTGGTTTTACCCTTCGTGGTCGTTTTTCCTGTGGTTTTACCCTTCGTGGTCGTTTTTCTTGTGGTTTTACCCTTCGTGAACCCTATACTGTGACTTACCTGTAACACATGTGGCACTTAGCGAACTTTGTGAGACTCCTTGTAACTTAAGTCTGTCTTATAACAGGTTACTTATACTTACCTTGGTTGCCGCTGACTCCTTTAAATGTTTACTTTGGGGTGACTTGTATACGGTGTACTGTACACACCACGCACACACCACACACACGCACATGTCCGCACTTGTTACAACACTACACTACAAACACACTACCTTACGCTACATCTCATTCCATAGACATACACATCTTACACACTGCAACACTACACTACACCCACACCCACTACACTTCGTAACACTATACATCTACAACTCTACGCATCTATAAGCACCTTTGTTCACCTTTGTATGTGTACTGTCCTTCTTGTAGGTATGTCCAGATACAACCTACGTAAGTGTATACGACGATAATGTGAATACTGAATAAGAGAAACTGAAAGTGTCAAAAATGGTGACGGGTACACGGGCTAAAAAGCAAAAACCCACAACCCAGTCAGTGAGTCAGCCCACCTCTCCTGTAACCCAATCTAGTTCTGCATTGGACTCTCTGCCTATTGTAGTTGGGGGCTCAAATCCAGAAGTGACTGAGGCTGTAAGAGTGATGGAGGCAGAGATTACCGTGATGGAGCAGTTGTGTGATCGTGTGGACAGACTTATCTCTCAAAGGATGGATCAAATACAAAGAGAGGCTGAAAGGTTCGTTCACAGGACTGCCGAGGAGTTAACGAAAAGGATAATGGAGGTTGAGCAGAGGCAAAGGGGCTATACTACAGGGGCAGAGGAAGTGATCTCGGAGAGGACAGACGAGAATGCAACCAGGCCAGACAACTCGACTTCACAAGGGGTTGCGAGGGAGCAGGAGATAAACTTCCTAGGGGCTACATCACAAGTTAACCTCGACCAAGAAGGTCGTGCCTATGACAGGAGTGAGGTAGTCGGTCCTCCCACTAACAGCGAGAGGCCTACAGGCAACTCTCCTGCATCTGAGGATGCGGTGGCTCTTCTTCAAAGAAGACTTGCTACTCTTGAAAGAGAACTGCAAGGGGAAAGGAACCTGCGTAGGCGAGCTGAACAACAATTAAATGACCGCGTTTTCTCGGATGAAAGGGTATCTGGGAGTTTGTTAGAACCCATGTCACAGATTAGAGATCAACCCCCTCAGAGATTCCAAAGGTCTGATGACCCTGTAACTCAGTCGTCGCGGGCTGGCATACAGGAGCAGAATATCTCCTACATCATGACCAGAGAGACGGTTCCCCATTACAAAGGCGAAGCCCCAGCCTCTGAACCACTCAAAAAGAACCAGGAAATCGAATCCTGGATAAGGGCAATTGAAAACATAGTAAGGCCCTCAACAAGTGACTCTTACATTAGGTCAGCCCGAGCTAGCTGTAGAGGTAGAGCTGAAGCGATAATAAACTCCGAATGCTTTGACCATATCGAGGATTGGAACCTTTTTAAGCAAGAACTAAGACGGAAATTCAGAGGCACCTATTCTGCAGCTGACTTCTTTAAAGTCCTATATGATCAGACCATGGGTGAGAATCAGGCCCCCATGGACTATTTCCTCCAAATAGAAAGCTCAGTGTACCAGGGGTGCCGTGACCACCGAGAGGCTATTGGACATCCATCCGAGTTAATAAGAAGAGTCTTTTTGTCTGGAGTTCCATTCTGGATGAGAGATTTTCTAGCACTCAAAGAGAACAGTACTTCCATGCAATTGGCTGAGACGGCACAAAGGCTTTGGAACAACCGGCATGGAATTCGACATGGAGGGTCGACTTCTAACTACCGCTTGGCCAATAATTTCGAGGAAGATTACCCCCGAAGGCAGTTTGATGCAGGCTACCAGAGGCGCAACAGAATCCCAACCCCAGTCGCTTCTGTCGAAACTCGACAAACACGCCAGACAAGGAATGTCTGGTGCGAGTACCACCGCAGCTCAGGGCATAGTACTGGGCAATGCATAGCCCTAGGTAATGCACAAGGGAATCGGCCCTTGATTTGCTACCGGTGTCGGCGGGAAGGCCACCTTTCCAGGGATTGTTCATTTCTCCCAGGCCAGGGCGGCAGAGTCCCAGGCCCCTCTGGCATCAGAACCTCAAGGGACGTCAGTTACGAACAAAACCACGCAAACCCCGCCAGCTCAGATATCGGCAATGAGTGCACAGGGGAAGCCAGGACGACCTCTCGTGGCACTCAGTATTAATGGCCACACCCTCATGGGTTTCATTGATACTGGGAGTGAGGCCACACTAATAAAGTCAGCTCCTCTTCAGCGAGTGGACCCGGAGAAAACTTTAAGTTACCAGCAGTGCAGCAAATTGATACAGGGAGTGACGGGTTCCCCTCTTTATCCTCAAGCTGAGGTTGACCTCCCTTTCCATCTGGGAGACCAACTTACCCTTCAACATGCCGCCCTCATTGCTGATCTGCCTTTTCCTGGTGACATGCTGATAGGAATTGATTTACTTAGGAGGGTGGATTTCACGCTGTCTGCTGAAGCAAACTCTTCCCAGGGGACACTTACTCTGGGAAGACAGACGCTCTCAATGGTATATACTGACGCTGCATCACTGCACATATCCGTGATAAATGTCACCAATGGGTCTTCCCAAGTGAAACCAGCTGCCGTGCATCTACTACGTAAGACGGAGGTTCCTCCCCACTCAGGTTGCTTTTTAGAGGCCCGTATAGCCCGAACTGGTCCAACAGATGGGGATGTATTGGTAACTCCAATCATTAGACAAAGGCTATCCATTCCTCACATGGTTACCAGCGCCAGTGACCGTAGATGTAGTATATGGGCAGTTAATTCCACAAACAGTCCCATAACTCTAGGCCATGGAACGAAACTTGGCACGGTTGCCGAGATTGATGAATTATATACAAAGTCGGATGATCAGCAGGAGGATGCTGCTGCTGGGGAGGGCATGACCCCCATCAGATCAGGTCTTTTTGGAGATCAGTCCGAACAAAGCTCCTATACAGCTGCTGGGATGAGCAGACCCCCCACCAGCGTTATGCACACATACCATGGGATGGATGAGGTGAGAGTCCCTAGGGTTGCTGCTGCGGAGGGTAACCAAAACCCTCTCAGACCAGGATCTTGGGCAGACAGAGAGGCCACCCAAGACCCGTTTAATCACGGGATGCAAGACTCCGCTGACACAGCTGCTGGGATGAGTAGACCCCCCATCAGTGTCAGGCCCAGTGCTGAAGCAAAGGCCCAAAGTGTTGCTGCCGAGGGTGAACAGAGCCCCGTCAGACCAAAACCTCGGGCTGGTCTAGATGTTCAAGAGAGAGAGGAATTTGATTGTGAGTATTTGTGGGATGACTACGGGATGGGAATGGTTGATGACGATGAAATGTCCCATGAAGAATTTGATGTTGAAGGAGCTGTGTTGCCCCCTTCAGTGGCAGTCGCCACTTGTCAGGCAGCAGAAAGTATGTCAGATAGTGAGACAATTCAGCCTGATTTGACACATTTAGAGGAGGTGCAAAAGGGGGAAGTGCTACAAATTATAGAGCAGTACCGTATGCTTTTTGATGGTGGAGAGGATGCAGTTGGTCTGATCCCCAACATCAAACACCAAATAGATACAGGGGATGCCAAGCCTGTGTGTACCCGACAATGGCGGTTGCCACATTCTGCTCGTGAGACAATCAGGGAGCAGTGTGACAAAATGCTCAGCACTGGGGTAATTGAACCATCTACCAGCCCATGGTTAAGCCCA
>NC_051402.1:14997864-15000364 GCF_015228065.2 Penaeus monodon
CGAAAGGGCTCTGCTCACAGACACCCTTACACCATCAATGGAGCAGTCCTAAGACAGACTAAGGCGATTCAAGTGTCAGCTTGAATATTGCAAGGAAGGAGAATAGGCATTTTCAGTCCGCTGGTTGGCTCCACGTCAACCCCTGCCCCCCTTCCGGCAATTTTAATCCCATATTCCAATATTCTGGCTTGGACACACTCCACAGATCCTGAAACTTTAGTACAGCCAGTTACAAAATTTTTGTTAAGACTGTTTAGTTTTCCTAGCTTTTTAAGGATTGTGAGCAGGGGTGTGTAGGGTTTCTGAATCTTTGCATTTTCTTGTGAAACAGAAGCTATGAGGATAGCTGTTGCAGTGTATTGAAGTAGAGAGGCTCCAAAAAATAAAGATTTATATTTTGAATCTTTCCTTCAGTTTTATTTTTCCAGTATTTGTGCAATGGATATTACAAGACCAAGTTTATATATACAATGTATACATAGACTTGGTCTTGCAAGAAATTGAACAAAAGGACACAGTGAGAGATGGGAGGCAGGGTATAGAGTGGACTGGTGTCCGACAACAGGTTCACCACATAACTTCTCAAAAGAAAAAAGAGAGAGAGAAAAAAAAATCCCCGCTTGCCAACCCACCTCTAGATTTTTTTTTTCTTTTTTTTTCTTTCTTTCTTTGCCTAACAATAATGATAAAAGTAATATCAACAAAATGAAAGCAACACAAACTATAATATCCAATAAGTAAGCAGCGCAAATGATAACACCAACGATGTTATTCAGTAATAAAATAATAATAATAATAATACATTACGTATATCCACACGTTTATCATATTCCATCAAGGGACACTCGTTAGGCCCCTTTAGCACTAGTACATGGAAATAAAAGACATACATCTTTAATTCATACAGTTCATCGCAAAACTCTTGCGTATCTTGTTATCCTGGTATCAGCAACGTAATTATTTCCAAAATAGTGACGACAATTTAATCCTTATCGTTTGTTTACAACGAACAGTCGTGTTTACGTATTCATTCAGTCATTTCTCGTTATAAAATCCTATACGCTGTATCATTTTTCTCACATATTTGCTTATGTAGGTGTGAATTGTTCCCTTATTTTACATATATATTACTGTGTGTGATTTATGTAAATCATAGATACAGATGCAGTATTGCTTGCGGTCTGCATATTTATATGATATTTCCCTATGTTTTCGTGTTATTTTATCATCATCTATTTAATTATTGTTACTGTTGTTCTAAATAATCATCGATTGTTATTACTGTCACTGTTTCTGTGATAAATGATTTGGATCTGTTATCATGTTGCTGCTTATTATCATTACCCTTGTCACCACTCCATTCCAATTGTTATTGTTATTGCTATTGTTATATTGTTATTGTTTCATTGTTGTTATCATTATTGTTGTAATTATTCTTGTCATCTTTGCTATTATCATTATCAATATTACTTTTTAACTATCATTATTTTTCTTATTATTGTCATCATTATTTTCATGACTGATATCATTATTATCACTATTATTATATTAGTATTCATAATGATGATTAACATGAAGATAATGATGATGATAAATATAATTCTTATTATGATGTTGATATTAATGATAATAATAGTAGTAGTAGTAGTAGTAGTAATAGAAATAATAGTATTAATAATGAAAATAATTATAATAGTAGTAGTAGTAATAGAAGTAGTAATAATAATGAAAATAATAATAATTATAATAATTACAATAGTAATAGCAGTATTAATAATAATGATAATAATGATGATAGTAATAGCAATAGTAGTAGTAATAGTAGTAGTAATCCTATTGATTATAATAATGATGATAATGATAGTAATAATAATGATAGTATTAATAATGATAATAACATAATGATAATAATGATAATAATAATGATAATAATGATACTAATGGTAATAATGATAATAGTAGTAATAATAATAACAATGAAAATTATAATAAGAGTAATGATAATAATAACAATAATGATAATAATGATGATGATGACGGTGACAGTAATAATAATAATAATAATAATAATAATAATAATAATGATGATGATGATGATGATGATGATGATGATGATGATGATGATGATGATGATGATGATGAGATGAGGATGATGAGGATGATGAGGATGATGAGGATGATGAGGATGATGATGATGATGATGATGATGATGATGATGATGATGATGATGATGATGATGATGATGATGATGATGATGATGATGATGATGATGATGATAACAATAATAATAATAACAATAAGAAAATAATAACAATAACAATATTAATGATAATAATGCTAATGAAACTGATAAAGATAATAGTAATAATGATGACAATAATAACAATAACGATAATGATAATAATAATGAAAATAATAATCATATAATAATAATAATAATAATAATAATAATGATAATGATAATAATAATAATAATAATAATAATAATAATAATAATGAT
>NC_051402.1:15010364-15015364 GCF_015228065.2 Penaeus monodon
GTGTGTGTGTGTGTGTGTGTGTACATGTATGTATAGAAGAAAATGCATCAAAATGTGACACATAATTTTATCATATTGATGTCAGTTACAAGAAACTGGAACAATTCTACTTAGCTCATTAAAATCATCTCTCTGTCTATCACAATTCCCTTCAGTTTGGCTATAATAGATTCGAAGTTATACACATAGAACTTATTTGTTTCCTAGAATGACATGCTTCCTCATTATTAAGTCTGAGACATTCTGTCATTCAAGAAAGCGTTATCAGGCAGATTTATAATGTAACGTATTTCATTATCAATTTTCAATTATACTTGTTTTGTCATATATCTATTCACCTATCAATATCTATTTATCAATATATATTTATATATTAAAATCTATCTATCAATATCTAACTAGGTATGGGTACACACACACACACACACACACACACACACACACACACACACACACACACACACACACACACACACACACACACACACACACACACACACACACAGATATGTACAGTTGCGGAATAATATTTCAGAACACTTGCTGGGTCACACTTTTGTGCATCTGGCAGCCACTTCTATGTAAACATAGTGTAAATAGTATTTTAATGAATGAGGAGAAAACATTAGGTTGCTTGTAAAAAAGAGTGTGATTGGTAGAACATAAATGACTAACAAGTGTATTAGTATCTATTTTTGGAAACTACGTAAACCATTTCACCTTTCGTTTTCTTCAAACAAGTGATAACAAAATATGTAGTATTAGTTATCACTGACTTTATTTTGGGATATTTTTCAAATGCGATTTCCTGGCACTGTTTGTTTATCGAAAGTGCCTATGAAGTTGAGGCGGCATTTCCCCCTTCTTTCAACAAAGGAAGTATCAATTATAGCTGCATATTTCTTGAAACTTGAAAAATGCTACATGCTTTAAAAATCTATGTATGACAGCTGCATCAAATAAAATTCCTCAAATTCGCTTATACCTTTCTAAATGGTTTTCGTAGCTGCACCATCTAACAGCGCCTAATGGAAGGACCGTTTTTAGGCTTGAACCAAACATCAAAACACTGATTCAATAAACAAAAAGCATGCTACATTATATTTTTCAATATAGAACATTAGGTGAACGCAAAACTGCAGTAGGGTTACAATGATTATGTAGATATTTTCACTGTGTGTAGACACAGACACACACACATCATATCGATGATGACACGAATATGATTATATATATATATATATATATATATATATATATATATATATATATATATATACGTATATATATATATTTTTATAAATTGATATACATATGTGTGTGTGTATCTATGTGTGTGTATGTGTTTGTGTATCTATTTATATCTATTCATATATCTATTATATATTATTCGTATATAACCCCCCCCACATATATATATATATATATATATATATATATATATATATATATATATATATATATATATATATATATATATATATATATATATATATATATATGAAAGATGGAATAATGCAATGCCGCATTGATATCGATAAATAACAACCCTCCCTGACCAGGACTCGAACCTAGGTCCCCACGGGGAGTGAGCGTAAAACTTCGCTGTCATTACTCAAGTATGAGTAGACAGGTAATGTCTATGGAGCTAGGAAGATCCTAGCCACACGACCCACTAAAAGGAGTGTGCAACTAGGATCTTCCTAGCTCCATAGACATTACCTGTCTACTCATACTTGAGTAATGACAGCGAAGTTTTACGCTCACTCCCCGTGGGGAATTTCCACCGAGTGCCCACGGGGAGTGAGCGTAAAACTTCGCTGTCATTACTCAAGTATGAGTAGACAGGTAATGTCTATGGAGCTAGGAAGATCCTAGTTGCACACTCCTTTTAGTGGGTCGTGTGGCATGGTTGGTTTAGCACTGGCCTCCGGTTTCATACCCGGAGTGACCTAGGTTCGAGTCCTGGTCAGGGAGGGTTGTTATTTATATATATATATATATATATATATATATATATATATATATATATATATATATATATATATATATATATATATATATATATGTATGTATATATATATATATACATATCATGGCAGGACTAAAATGCACCGTGGGGTCCAAAGAAGTACAAAGCAGCAGTTGTTTTCTGTAGGGAAGTAAATTTGTCTATTTACTTATTTATTTATATATACCTATACTTATTATTATTATTTTTTTTTCAAGTGCACTGTCCCACAAGGACGTTGGCGATCATGGATTTCCATGATTTTCTTGGCAATTTAGAGCGGTGGTTTGCTATTGCCTTCCGCCCGGTGTTTTTATCGAGTCACCATCTCTATTTACCCGGCACTGACTTGGACTGGCTTGGCCACCCAGCGGCTAGGTAGGCAATCAAGGTGAAGTTCCTTGCCCGACGCGCCGGCCGGTGACTCGAACCCTCGAACTCGGATTGCCGTCGTGACAGTCTTGCGTTCGATGCTCTAACCACTCGGTCACCGAGGCCTCATTACCTATACTTATACGTCATTTATATATTTCTATCTATACATATAAATCATTTATATATCTATACATATAAATCATTTATATATCTATACATATAAATCATTTATATATCTATACATATAAGTCATTTATATATCTATACATATTCAGCATTTATATATATCTATACTTATACACAAACAATAGGTCTGTGTGTGTGTGATTGTTTAGTCTGTGGATATTTAATTACCCACTTTTATTCGAGTGTTTGTCTCTGTTTATAAAAGCCAGGGAAGTAAGTGGAACTTGTTATATTGGAGAGCGGAAACCTGGAGACATTTGTTTACAGGAATGTGACTACGAAATCGGTCAAGTAGGAATGTGAAACGAAACTTAGTGCAATTATATCTAGCGTCCAATTATAATTGTTATCTACTGAAGACATGGAGAAGTCCAGATGTAACATTTTGACCACTATCATTTTCACCATTATTGTCATCATATCATTACCATCATTATTATCATTATTATTAGTTGTAGTATTAGAAGTATTATTATCATTATCATTATTATTATTATTATTATTATTATTATTATTATTATTATTATTATTATAATTATTATTATTATTATCATTATTATTATTATTATTATTATTATTACCTTTATTATGATGATTGTTGTTGTTGTTGTTACTGCTATTATTAATATTATTATTCGTATCATTATCATTATAACTGTTATTGCTTTTCTTGTTCTTTTTATTATTACTGTTATTATCATTAACATTATTTTTTTTTTATTCATTCATCATCATCATCATTTTTTACATGATGATAATTATAATAATGATAATAATAATAATGATAATAGTAATAATGCTATCAAGATTATAATAATTATCATTATAACTATCATTATCATTATCATTTTCATCATTTCTATTATTATTCTTGTTATTATTATTATTATTTTTATTATTATTATTATTATCATTATTATTATAATTATTATTATTATTATTATCATTATTATAATAATAATAATAATAATAATAATAATAATAATAATTATTATTATTATTATTATCATTTTGTTATTTTTATTATTAACATCATTACTATTATTATCATTATTATTTATTATCAATATTATTATCATTATTATCTATTATCAATATTATTATCATTATACTATTAAAAATATTATTTTTTCTTATTATCATTAGTTATTACTATTGTTATTATTGTGATTATTACTATCATTATTAGCCTTACTATTATTATTATTATTGCCATCATTGTTATTGTTATCATTATTATCGTTATTATTTTTATCATTCTCATTATTGTTATTATCAACATTAACATTATTATTATCATTTTCATTGTTAGTAGTAGTAGTAGTAGTAGTATCATAATAATTTTCATTATTAGAGTAATTATTATTATCATCTATTGTCAGTCATTGTCATTCGAACTCAATGTATAAAGAAATAATTAAAGAATAAAATAAAATAAGATAAAATAAGATAAAATAAATAAATAAAACCAATAAAGTATAGTTTAGAGGTGAATTATAATATTTTCCTACAGATTAAATACTTGTCAAAACACAAGCTGCAGTGGTCTAGGAACGGAAACCCTATATGATTCCATTAATGCTTACTGTAAGGCGAAAAGCTGTGTTTTTGTGTTACCTTACATATCCATTATCAAGGTCGATTTTCCAGTAGTAAGGTATTGCTAAGTAAAATACAGAATTGCATATGTTTGTTGTAAGCATAAGCAGATTATAAGCACTTACTCTTGATGTTGGTTGTACTGTGTTATATGAAATGCAGTGATACAACAGTGAAATTAATGAGAGAAAACATAGATATAAGTTTTATCGTTGTATGGAGTTTTCTCGGAATGGAGGGGAGACCGAAGTTTTTTTTCATATATTTGTCATTGCTATTCATGTTTTAAAATCATTATTATCCCTTTTATTTTTAGCTTCCTTAGTGCACCCTGGGAGGTGTTGGTTATACAAGAATGAAACTGTTCATAGAATCTTTTTGTAAAGAAACAAAGCCAGAACTTGTGAGATTGGCAATAACCGCAATTGACAATAATGCTATTGTTGCTGTTATCATTATCATTATTAGTGTTATTATTATCATTCACAGTAATATTGTTATTAGTATTATCATCATCATCATCATTATTATCATTATTTTTATCATTATCATTAATATTGTTATTAATAGTATTACTATTGTCAACATTATTATTATTATCATTATCGCTATCATTATCATTATTATTATCGTCAATGTCGTTATCATTATCATACTCATCCTTACAGTAACAGTATGATCACCATCATTATTGTTATTATTATCATTATTATAATAGTATCATCACCATCGTTATTGTAAGTATTATCATTATCATTATTGCAACAGTGTAATCACTATTACCACTGTATTACAATAATCATCGGGATTTCCGTTTTTCTCTTTCTTC
>NC_051402.1:15022864-15025364 GCF_015228065.2 Penaeus monodon
GGATGGACATGCTTTGAGAGTGTTGCATCTTCATCCGGTAAAATACTCATATGTTTTGAACAAAAGTAGAAAATAAAAAGAATAAACATTAAGGGTTGGACATGAAATTTCAAAGAGTGTTTCATGCTATTATACAACAGATAGGTTTTCAAATACTCTCCAAAATGCATGAGACAAAATGCCGTTTCAGTTGTTTCAAGTGCGACAAACCTCTTCCTTTGCATACATCAGTCCACATTTTTTCGTGTGGAAAGCTGTGGAAAGACACATACTTCTTGTTTTTGCAGATGGTACTGCGTAACCACACAGCAGATTGAGCCATTGTTAATAAAATATATTGAGGAAAAAAATAAAAAAAGGCACTTAAACTGTGTGGAGTAAAGCAAAGGGGTGGAGCTAATGACGTCACTGAGGTTGGCCAATAAGGACGCTCTTAGAGATGCCAAATATCACTAGATAAATAATATCTTGTATGATTTACTTGATTAATTTAAAACTTCTAGACGCGAATCAAAAGTTCCACAATTGTATTTATGATAACAAGATGTTTCATACCATAAACGTATTAATCATCCAGGGAAAAAGTCACTCTTGTTTTTATTCATTTATTTTTTTTTTCTTTTGTACCTGCACACAGTGGGTAACTGAGAACAATAAACAGACAGCTTGTCACACCAAGAATAACCACTGTAACAAATAGAATTAAAACTAATATATATACATAAATATATATGCATATATACATAAATATATACATACATATATATATATATAAATATATATACATATATATACATAAATATATATACATATATATACATAAATATATATACATACATATATAATATATATACATAATATATATACAATATATATATATACATATAATATACACATAAATATATATACATATATTAATATAAACATGCATATATACATAATATATACATATATATATATATATATATATATATATGTATGTATATATATATGTATGTATGTATCTCCCCCTCCTCTCTCTCTCTCTCTATTTTCTCTGCTCCTATTTCTTTCCTCTTTTTGGCTTCTAACGAATTATATACTTGTTGGCGCCTTGACTGGGACGACACGTTATACGTCATGCTATAGTATATCGATTTACTATGTGTCTGTCACATATCACTGTTCTGTCATGCTAACTCTGAATGATACGGTAACTGCATTACCTGTAAACCCTTCTAATTTATTTATCTATTTATTGCCACATATTACTGGATTGTTTATTCATCATTTCCCAGAGCGAAAAGTTTTGTTAATCTGCAAAATAGTGGAATTTTAACGACCACAAAAATGATGATAACTGTGAATGAGGAAAGATCATCTAGACTTCACAACCTAGCACTATGATTAGAATAAAGTAATATAGTTTAAAAATATTTTCTGGCGTTTTTTCTCCATTCGAATAAATAACTTCACGCTATTCTAGTTGATAGCCTTCATCCCATAATTGATAAAAAAAAAATATTAGAGCCCCAAATTTACCTAAACATCACATCAGTGCTTTTTAAAATCAGATACTTTTAATAAAAGAGATTCTGGCATTTTTAACCCATTAGAGGAAATAATGCAGACTTATTTTAATTTATTAATGGCCTTCATCCCATGTATAACAGAAGTATTCAAGGTCCTATCCTCCTCTACGCACCACATTTATGTTTATTTCAAAGTAGATGGAGAGAAGAGATTGTGGCGTTTTTATCACATTAACACTAAGGATTATTCTAGAGTTGTTCCAGTTAAGTTGATGGTTTTCATCTCACACATAAATATAAGTAGCATTAAAATCTCTTGTCTCTAAAATCGTATGACCGCCTTGTCTTGCTTATTTGAAAGAAATTATGTATTTACCTAGTGTCAGTGTCACATTATGTTTCAGTAGATTTTTTGTGCAGTGTGTTATAACAGTTGAATGTAGGGGGCGGAACCATACGAAAACGGATTGGTCTAAACTTGAACAGTCTGAAGTTTTGATTTTTTTTATTAATTGAAGTAAAGTGATTTTTTTTTTTGTACAGGGATTATTTTGATATATTTTCATTATAACAATTACGTCCATCAGATTTTATTAAACTATATAGTGTATTTATAATATTGAACACTTCTAAGGCAATGTTTTACATGTGTTAAGTTAATGGTCAACATTTATTTTTATTTTGCGAGTAGAGTAAAACGAAAAAATACTTTCAAACTCTCAAGCTGTTAGTATCTTATACAAGTAAAAGTTAACATTGTCCTATGAAGACATTGAACATGGATGATGGTGGTTTCTGTGAAATATTGTATTTATTAATCTATCACAACTTTTTAATGTGAAATCTATAACTGCCTCCTGTGAATCCAAAAGGGTGGTGGCAACACTTCTGGGGTTGATGTCAAATTACTGATCATAACAAGTCTTGACTGAATTCATCACACAACAGAGGTTAAGTTCTGACCAAATATGAGATTTTTTTTTTTTTTT
>NC_051402.1:15055364-15065364 GCF_015228065.2 Penaeus monodon
AGCAGGACATGTTGATTGTGTTGTTTTAATCATATTCTCCGAAATCCTAATGCTATCTCGCGGATTTCCATATTTGGAAGAGTAAGTGGGTAGGTAAAGGGGAAATATAAGTATAAAGCACTCGTGAAATAGTGAAATAAAGCATAGCCATGTAATGACAGAAACCAACTGTATAAATACAATACATGCCTGCATACAGCCACACACACATATGTGTGTGTGTATGTATATATATATATATATATATATATATATAATATATAGATATATATATATTAAAATAATATATATATATATATAATATATAATATATATATATAGATATATATATATATATATATAGATATATAGATATATAATAGATATATAATATATAATATAATAATATATAGATATATATTATATATATATATAGTATATATATATATATATATATATATATATATATATATATACACACACAAACACATCACACACAACGCATATATATATATATAGATATATATATATATATAATATATACATATATATATATATATATATATTATATATATATATATATATATATATTATATATATATATTATATATATATATATATAATATATATATATATATATATCTATATATATATATATATATATATATATATAATATGTCTGCATGCGTACGTTCTGTTTTATCTTGATTCATTCATGCTTGAGATTTGAGTCTGATTTTAGGTTTACAAAATATTTTGAAATCGAGATGCGCATGTGCACATAAATATACAGCATTATAGTTATATAACACTGGTAGCTTTTCATATTTTGTTATTTAAAAGCATTTTAATTTATGTTTTCATATTTGCCTATTTAACCTTTTCAGAGATATACATTTTTCCGCTGTATATGATTAACTAAAATATTTAATTCAAGTACAGTAAAAATATATATTTTGTACGTATTTATATCAACAGCGGAATCTGACTCTTGTAGATTTCAGAAAAAATAATTGTTACTTTTTTCCATAAAACCTGCCGTGTTATGTATTACATAATGTGTTGTGTGTACTTGATAAGAGGAGGGTATTATTATTACTACCACAGTCAGGTTACCGGAATGGTATTGCACTATGGGTGGTATATTTACATTTCGACAGCTAAGGAAGGGGAGTAGAACACAGTGGAGAAGCCGTTGATACAACAAAGGATTTCCGTACAGTTTATGTTGCTAATGAAGAGCTTTTACGCAGACTACAGAATGAAGTTGTTCGCCTAGCACACAACACCTATACAGAGAATGGGCCTTCGAATCGGCCACTGCAGAAGCATAGATCTGTTTTTTTATAAACAAACTTTCATATACTGATATACATAAGTCTTTAGAGAGTTGCAGAACTAAAGACTTGTCCGTGAAGTGTATGCACGAATCCATTCTACTTAATGTGTTTTGGTTATCTCCTTGAATACCATCTGGTTATCTCCAGATGGTATTCAGTATATCCTGTTTCTGTCTCTCGTTTTTCATTATTATTATCAAAACCATATAAAGTGCTTGCTGATTCAGAAATTCACAAAAGGCCTTCTATCTGTAACACTATTGCTGGTTTTAGTCATAGTATACAACAATGTTGTATACTATGATATCATTAAGAAGGAATTTACCAGGGAACGCGGAATCGCACGTAGACGAGGTCACAAATGCCACATTTCGTATTGGGAATGGGGGGGAGGGGGGGGGACACAGAATCGCCATCTTATTTCTCCGGAAGAACGGAGAATACAAATTCATTTCGTAGGACAAAAAGCGTAATGTAGGCATTCTACACAAACAAAGCTAAAATATAATGCCTCTCTACTCCTTACCATCCACTATTGTTACTGAGGCCACATTGAATGTTATACTGTGACCTTCAGTGGGAAATATTTTTAACTGATTTACAACAGACTTTTGATACAAATAGTCAACGATGAAATGTGATTTTGGTTCTCGATTTTACACAACAGTGGTGAACAATAGTCAACATTCAACATTATGAAATCATTATAAAGAATTTCATAATTACCTTAGACCTGCTAGCAAAAGATACCATGACCTTTATGATATAAAATAATGAATGCCTGTTTATGATTAAAATAAACACACACGCACACACTCACTCTCTCTCTCTCACACACACACACACACACTTACTCTATCTACATTCTCCCAAAACTGCATATCATTATCATCTTAGATCTCTGACTACAAAGCAAGAGGAAGAGATATTAAAGGCGCACGTGTGTGTGGCTCCCTTCTTTGGAGCAACGTAAGAACCGGGATCTCACTCTCAACACATGGTGGGGGCGAATGCAATACGAAAACTGCATGGAGCTTGAGATGGTCTCGACTTATTAATCTTTTCAACCTCATCATTGTCATTGTTGTTTTTGTCATTTTTATGTTATATTTGCTGTTGTTATTATAATTATTTTCATTTATCTTTTTCTATTATTTATTTATTACCACATTATTTATTATTAATTATATATCTTTATATATATATTATTATGACTTTTATATAAATCATACATGTATTATTAATCTTCTAGTTTTTTATTACCTCTTCTATTACATACATTAATATTATTATTCTTTCTTGTTTTATTTATATTTCTTATAATTAAACATCATTCCTTTAACATCAAATAATCTTTTTGTTTACCTTTATATTACATATTATTATTCTTTCCATTATTAAATTATTTCTCATGACATTATAATCTCCACTTATTTTCATTATTAATCTTATCTCTTTGTTTATCTTTTTTAACATTTTTTTATTTGAACATTGATTGCATATTTATAAATATTTTATCTTCGTTTTTACATTAATATTTAAAATTTTATTTGCAATTGCGTTTCTGTTAAATAATTTATTTTTATCTATTATAAATCTATATGTATTTATTTTATTTTATAACATTTTATAATTATAAATGCATATAGTATATTATTATGTATATATGTATTGCATATTTATTATTTAATGCATATTGATATAATATATTATAAATCTTATTATTAGTATAAACTATTGTATAATTTATTTTATAATCATATATGTTTATTATAAATGCATATATGTATATTGTTTTGTATAAATGCATATATTATATATGTATATTATAATGCATATATGTATATATGTTATTGATAATGTATATGTATATATGTATATATGTAAAATGCATATATGTATATATGTATATATGTATAAATGCATATATGTATATATGTATATATGTATAAATGCATATATGTATATATGTATATATGTATAGATGCATATATGTTATATATGTATATCATGTATAAATGCATATATGTATATATGTATATTATTGTATAAATGCATATATGTATATGTTATATATATTTGTATAAATGTAAGCATATATGTATATATGTATATATGTATAAATGCATATATGTATATATGTATATATGTATAAATGCATATATGTATATATGTATATATGTATAAATGCATATATGTATATATGTATATATGTATAAATGCATATATGTATATATGTATATATGTATAAATGCATAATATGTATATATGGTATATATGTATAAATGCATATATGTATATATGTATATATGTATAAATGCATATATGTATATATGTATATATGTATAAATGCATATATGTATATATGTATATATGTATAAATGATTATGTATATATGTATATATGTATAATGCAAATGTATATGTATATGTAAATATATGTATATGATAGTATAAATGCATATATGTATATGTATATATGTATAATGCATATATGTGTATATATATATGCATATATCTAAATGCATATATGTATATATGTATATATGTATAAAAATGCATATATATGTATATATGTATAAATGCATATATGTATATATGTATATATGTATAAATGTATATATGTATATATGTATATATGTATAAATGCATATATGTATATATGTATATATGTATAAATGGATATATGTATATATGTATATATGTATAAATTTGTATATATGTAATATGTAAAATGTATAGTATTTGTATATATGTATAATGCATATATGTATATATGTATATATGCATAAATGCATATATGTATATATGTATATATGCATAAATGCATATATGTATATATGTATATATGCATAAATGCATATATGTATATATGTATATATGTATAAATGCATATATGTATATATGTATATATGTATATATGCATATATGTATGTAATAACTATAGATATATGTATATATGTATATATGCATATATGTATATATGTATATATGTATATATGCATATATGTATATATGTATATATGTATAAATGCATATATGTATATATGTATAAATGTATGTATGTATATATGTATAAATGCATATATGTATATATGTATATATGTATATATGTATAAATGCATATATGTATATATGCATATATGTATATATGTATATATGTATATATATGTATATATGTATAAATGCATATATGTATATATGTATATATGTATATATGTATATATGTATATATGTATATATGTATATATGTATATATGTATATATGTATATATGTATATATGTATATAAGGCTGCGGTGGTCGAATGGTTAGAGCGTCGGACTCAAGACTGTCACGACGGCAATCTGAGTTCGAGGGTTCGAGTCACCGACCGCCGCGTTGTTTCCCTTGGGCAAGGAACTTCACCTCGATTGCCTGCCTAGCCACTGGGTGGCCAAGCCAGCTCAAGTCAGTGCTGGTCCCAAGCCCGGATAAAATAAGAGAGAATGTTACCTAAAAAGGTAACACCAGCACTCTCCGTGGAAAGGAACTGGGGACCCTACCACGTACTCACTCCAAGAGCATCACAACGTGAAAACTGCAATTGAGTATCATGCTGTGACCACGGCGGCTCAGACATGAACCTACCGTTAAATGATGATGATGATATATGTATATATGTATATATGTATATATGTATATATGTATATATGTATATATGTATATATGTATATATGTATATATGTATATATGTATATATGTATATATGTATATATGTATATATGTATATATATATATATACATATATATATATATATATATATATATATATATATATATATATATATATATATATATAGTGGCATTTGCTTTATCCACATACGCACATATATATACCACATTATGGTAAATGCCTTATAATCGGTGACATTTGTTTTATAAAATAGGCAGTCGAATTCTACAGAAAGTTTTAATTACGCAGTGAGATATACCTGATTCCCAAAGACACGATCGTTTAAGCTGTTACCCAATATTGCTGTCAGGTCACACTTAATATATTTTGGACTGCAGCTCACACTTACATCAATTCCAACCGTAGTAACCAGGCATCACACAATGGCATGTTCAATTGCACTCTTTGTAGCTATTATAGCTCTTATCATGTGTTTCCTGGTTGTCGGATTAATTGTCATGGCTTCTCGACTGTGTAAAAAGGTGAGTACAAGTTTGTCTTTGAATAATGTAATCAGCAATTTTACTGTGGGATACCTTTTCCTAATACAACAGTCTTATACTTTTATTTATCTTTTTTTTCATCTAACAGCAGCAACGTAAGAAATGTCCTCGAGTGGTGATTTCGTTTCGGCCTCAGCCTGGATCCTCCTCGATCTTAAATTCTCCCTTTCGGCCTCCTACCAGTGGACCGCCTTACACGGCTACCACTTTACCGCTAAAAGAAGCAAAGTACAACGTTCCCCTACGTCTATGTCCCACGCCAGGCATTCAATTTGATGGCTATTCGACTCGAACTGGCCCTAAATCTTTTTGTATGTCGTGGGTTTAGGTTATGTGGACCTAGTACAGTGTGAGGCTTTAATAAACAGTATTCACTATATCAAGTTCCGGTTATTCATCCTTTGATGATGTTTCCTAATGTCGAACACAACAGTAGTATATTGTCCTGATATACTCCAGGATACTCTTTCTCAGGACTGTGCCATTTGTGGATGCATGGTTACTGTTGTCTAATGTCATTTTCTTTAGTTCAGATGAAAGTAGGAACTGTTTAAATTTAGGGATAATATTTACGTACATTTAATTATTTGATTGATAAGAAATCCGGTTGAGCTTTCAGAATATGAACTGAGTCTTGCTCCGCTATCATTCCATAAAAATTGCAAAGAAAGATTAGGAATATTTTCATCCGGCGGTTGAATCTTTTCCCTTTTCCGTATATTAATTTATAATAAAACGTAACCTGAAGATATCCTCAGAAGAATTGGGATTGCTAAAACAGCCTTCAAATCAAATATCCTAAACTCCAGTCATCAATATGCAAACAAAAATCAGATCTCTGAAATGCTATGTCTGGAGCACACTCTGTGGTTGTGAAACTTGGACAATCAGCAAAGCAATGGAGAAAGGATTAATTGCTACAGAAATGTGGTTTCTGAGACGGATGCTAATGACATGGATGAAAAAGGTTAGCAATGAAGAGGTCTTAAGAAAAGCACGAACGACAATTTTTTGTTATGAGGAAGAAAGCATTAGAGTATCAGGCCATCACTGGAAGGGTACCAAAGCAAGGGGGCGACAACGGCTGCTCTACACCAAGTTACTGGCAGACAGGGTGAATTTGAGACTTGTTTAGATGATTCAACTGACAGACCATCGTTAAAGATACCATACTGTGACAGCCAATGTCAAAATCTGACAAGGCACCCATCGACGACGACGAACCTTAAGAAATCCCAGTGAACCTTTTTTGACGAATAGAAAATAAGGCAACTTTTTTCATTTCATAAACAGAGCAAAAGCATAAGGGTTTTAAAATTTATATGACTAACAATTCGAACTCAGTGTTGAGGTTTCGAAATGTCTTATTCACACAATTCGAAAATTATAAGGAGAATTATTAATGTTAACAATACGCATGTGGTTGTGTCTTTCTCCTGGACATTAGAAGATTGCTCCACACAATTTTCAAATGATTTTGTGGTGTGGCAGTCCAAATAACAGCGGTCCGTTTAGCGTAGATGTTCGACGGCAGAGTTCACTTGCCTTATGGCGTTCTGTTGCCTGACACCCCTTTTTACTGACAGTTGGATGCATTAGTTGCTTCAAATGGAGATGCTAGATGCTAGCAAACCCAAACATGACAGTACGATCGATGTGAGCGAGTGCCTTCCGTGGTAAGTGGTACGTTTCAGCCACCTATCTATTAATGAGATGGCGTAATAAATACAGTCAGCCAGATAGTAGATACATGGGATGTACCGCATTCCCAAATCAACGATCGTTTGAGTTACCCAATACTGAAGTCAGGTCACATTTAGTATATTTTGGACTGCAGCTCATACACAGACCAATCGTGGCAGTGACAGTCATCAGATAATGGCATGTTCAGTTGCACTATTTGTAGTTATTATAATTCTTGTCATGTGTTTCCTGGTTGGCGGACTAACTGTCATGGCTTTTCGCATGTGTAAAAAGGTAAGTACAAGTGTGTATTTTCAATAATATGATCAGGAATTTTATTGTGGGTAAGCATTTTCCTGATACCATGTTAATAACTTCTGTTATCATCTTACAGCAGCAACGTAAGAAATGTCCTCGACTGGTGGTAACGTTTCGGCATCAACCTGGATCCTCTTCAGTCTTAAATTCTTCCTTTCATCCATCAACCAGTGGACCGCCCTACAGGGCTACCACCTTACCGCTAAGAACGACAAAGTACAATGTTCCCCTACGTCTGTGTCCTACGTCAGGCCCTCAGTTTGATGGTTTTTCGACCCGAACTCTCTTCGCTGAGAAAGTTTCTTCTCATCTAGGGATACTTAAGCATGGCCGTAAAACTGAGTCTAAATCTTTTGATATGTCGTGGGTTTAGGTTATGTAGACCTAGTACAGTGTAAGTTTTTAATAAACAGTATTCAGGAAACTGAAGTTCCAGTACTTAACACTTCATACTTATGCACATACTGTTACTTAATGTAGTATATAAATCGTTTAATACAATTCCAGACTTGTGTATAAATAAAAAAATACATGGAATATTGAATGAAAACTCAGTCTCTTATATTTAGAGACTAGTGGATAATGCGCACAAAATAAAAAGGGCGACAGTATATTGTCCTGAAGCACTCCAGTGCAGTGCAGTTTCTCAGGAGTGCCCTCCTCTTCTGGGACAGGACAGGATATGTTTACGTACTGTAGCTTGAGACAATGCCGTTTTCTTTAATTAAGGTGAAAATAGAAACTGAGGGAAACTTATCCAGTTTAAAAAAAAACACATTTCGATTATGCTGAAACTGGAAAGAAATGGAAATATTCTACTTCCGTTTTTAATTCACACCGACAGTAAAACACTAAGAATAGGCAAACCATTGAATCTGTGACTAACATTATAAAATAATGGTTAGCGGAGGATTCGAAACGACTTACTCCCAGGTGATTCTGACGGACAAATTTTATTTTACGAGTATTAAACGTTTCAAGGTTAATTCATTATTTCGACAATTAATGGATGAACAATGGATGCATTTACAGTCGACGATTTCATAAATCTTTGGTGTTTTTCCTGTATAGCAGACGAATTGGTGGGCTTCCCAACGTTGTACGTTTAATGGCATAAGGAGAATTGTTGATGGTGGATGGATGACTAACTTCGTAGCCTTACTTACCCCCATTTTCTATAGATTTACCGTCTGTTTATATATATATATATATATATATATATATATATATATATATATATATATATATATATATATATATACATATATACATATATACATATATATATATATATATATATATATATATATATATATATATATATATACATATACATATATACATATATATATATATATATAGCGTGTAAAGCTAAAAAAAAAACTTTTGTTTTCAATCCATGAAGAAAAAGCATAAAATGGTTAGCCAAATTCTTGAGACTGTGTGTGGAGGTTTCGAAACGCTTTTATTCGAATATTTCATACTTGTGTACGGTTTTTTTATAAGTAATATATAAATATAATGTGTTTACAATCGCTTACGTCACAAAATATTTACCGACTTTCCCTACTGCAGACGAATTTCGGGGAAGACTGCTATGGCCTACTATGCTAGGCTTCCTTCAGGTACGCATGTTTACCTGCGCAAAAATTATAAACAGAATTGTTAAATGTTATCAGTGTGCAGACGGATGTGCCTTTCTCCTGAACTTCAGAAGATTACTTCACACAATTTAAAAAGGATTTTGTGATGCGACAACCTAAGTAACGGTGTGAGATTCTGCGCAGACGTTCGACGCCAGAGTTCACCTACCTACAGAAGGTTGGGTGCCGTTTCTTCATAATGTATGCTTTAAGTATAACTGATATGTACAACCAGATAGTGGATGGTGGATCTTCTTTTGAAGATGTGTGTGAAAGATGGCTAATTTGACATTCATCTACGGGAGTTCATTGGCGTAACTAATAGTGGAGCAATGGCAGCGACCGCTACCCCCTCCCCGATTGAATATCCTTTGGTGTAGGGTTTAGTTTCCTATATTGATTAAGTTATTTTCTTTTTCTCATTATTTCCCCCCAAATCATTGTTTGTCCCAAAAGTGCAGCATTTTATGGTTATATTTAGAGTACCAAGTCATTATATATCTTGCTTACCCATCAAGTTTTAATCACAATATTTAATCGACGAGTAAAAAATTAAAAGTGGTATGTCACAGAGCCGTTTTTATGTGCTCGCCCCCCTCTACTTTAGAAGCACGACCAGATGATCATGTTTCCGTAATTCCACAATTAATAATAGTGAATCTATAACTTAGTATCAATGAGATTAAAGAATAAAATCACTGGTTTGCAATCACTTGCATTCAAACCACACTAAAAAAGTAGACCCTATAAATTCTTGGTTATGTTTTGTAGAAATCTCTGCAGTCGATTTTCAACGTGACAAGACCATACAGGAGATGATT
>NC_051402.1:15070364-15077864 GCF_015228065.2 Penaeus monodon
CCTAAACTCATCATTATACACTAGAATACTAAAGGAAATATACGTTGAATAAGAAGTAAAAGCGACTAGTCCTTGCATTTCACTTCGAGATTAGTAGCGTTCATTAGCACAAAATAGTGCGTACAAAATGAAAATATTCTGAAGCCTTGTTTCCCGCCATTTTCTTGAGATTAAAGTTGACACAGAATCAGTTTATAACTGGTTTCATCGGCATAGGACAGATTGAAGAAAGTTCGAGAACGAAAATTATATATATATTTTTTTATAACGTAAGAGCTTTTCTACAAGGCCTAGTTAGAAATTATCATTCAAAACTATGGATGCTCCATTATATTAAAATCCTACATTTATTGTCTTAACGAGTATATGAATATACAGTGCGAGCGTTTATATATTTGTATGAGCGTGAGCGAGTGTTATTGTGTGCATGTAAGAATTTAGATAAGTAATTTCTTACTATTCTTCAGTATCATCAATCATTTTAAATACTTGCAAAAGCCTTAATTATCTAGAAGGTTTGGGACATTATACTCAGTCAATTTTCTGTTCGTTTCCAGTTGTGGTGACCATCTCGTGACGAACTTACGCACACGATAAAGGCAGGCCCATGCTGTTTGGGGATTTGGCTCCCGCTAATCACAGCGAAGCTTCCCGGCCCTGACTTCAGGGTTATATACATGGCAGCTGGCCCATTTAACCTGTGGAATACAAGTCTACATCACCACTCATCGGCTAGACACCGACTGTATAACACTCTATTTTGTCTTCTTAATAAAGAGTACCTTGATTTATCGTGTGTTTACCTGTAACCAGACAATTTACACTAAATTTATGTAGCACTCATACTTACTGGTATAAACTAAAGTAACCAAGAAAATATACACGGAATAAAAAAATGAATGAGTGGTAATTTTTATAAATATAGATGTATTATGTACATGAAGTAAAAACATCAAAGGCGGTAGAATATTGCCCTGGCGAATCCTAGTCTGCCCTTTGTTTATCACAGGAATGTCTCGTCCTGTACTCTTGCCGCCATTTCTTTAGATTAAGGTTGAAACAGAAATTTTATAATGTATTTTCCTTGGCCGATTAATATTTTCCATTGTCGCATTTTCATTCATAAAGAGAAGGTTGAAGAATTTTGAATAAATTTCCTTGTTTTAGAATAAAATTAATGTGGAAAGAGACATTTCTGTGACAAGTGATTCGAACAAATGTGCGGAAGATTCGAAACGGCTTATTCGCACAAGATTTTGTTTGATGTTTCATACTTATGTACCACTTCCAGCTTATTTTCGATAAGCAGGCAGTTAGGAAATAAACATCAGCACGTCTACAACCACTTACATTACAAATGTTTGGCGGCTTTCTGTATCGCAGGCGAATTTCAGTTAACTGGCAGCCCTGCTCCGGCGGATGCGTGTTTTCAACTGCGCGAAAGGTACAAGCAGAACTGTTAGAGCTATCCATGCGTAGACGGATGTGCATATCTCCTGAACATTGGAATATTACTACCTATAATTTTCAAGTGATTTTGCAATGCAGGAGTCAGGTTACGATGTGATGTTCTGCGCAGATGGTGGACGTCAGAGTTCGCCTTCTTTATGCCGCCCTGTTGCTTTAAGCATGTCTTATTTTACTAATAGATGGATACAGCTGCTTCGACTTATATTTTATTGTCTCTAGTGACAGCACCGTAGCCAGAGCATAGAAGGCACAGAGGATCCATTACTACTAGTAACAATGTAACGTTCTGTACAGCTGTTCGATGGCAGAGTTCGCTTGCCTTATGCCGCCCTATTGCTTTTGGCGTGTCCCATTTCACAAACAGCTGGTCGCAGTTGCTTCATAATGGAATCCTGGAGAGAAAATTCAATCAAGATGACGTCGAATGCCTTCCGTAATGACAGTGGTTAGTTCCTGATAAAGTTCACTAGATATTGGTAATTGATAGATTAATTTGTTTTGAAAAAGGAACATATAACTAGTGCAATTACGTTTTCGGTTGTCTCTCGATTAAATTTATGCACTCGAGTTCTTCGCAAATATTCTAAAGTGAATAAATTTCACAAGAGAGAGAGAGAGAGAAACGCATCACCGATGTACAGAATACACTTTCACTATTCACGGGATTATAGTTTCAAAAGCAGTTACCACGTCATTAATGCGAATTAAATTTTATCTATCTATCTATCTATCTATCTATCTATATATATATATATATATTATTATCTTATTTTAACGGTAGGTTCATGTCTGAGCCGCCGTGGTCACAGCATGATACTTAATTGTAGTTTTCATGTTGTGATGCTCTTGGAGTGAGTACGTGGTAGGGTCCCCAGTTCCTTTCCACGGAGAGTGCCGGTGTTACCTTTTAGGTAATCATTCTCTCTATTTTATCCGGGCTTGGGACTAGCACTGACTTTGGGCTAGCTTGGCCACCCAGTGGCTAGGTAGGCAATCAAGGTGAAGTTCCTTGCCCAAGGGAACAACGCGCCGGCCGGTGACTCGAACCCTCGAACTCAGATTGCCGTCGTGACAGTCTTGAGTCCGATGCTCTAACCATTCGGCCACCGTGGCCTTGGTGATCATGGGCTTCCATGATTTTTCTTGGCAATTTAGAGCGGTGGTTTTACCATTGCCTTCCGCCCGGTGTTTAGCGAGTCACCATCTCTATTTACCCGGCACTGACTTGGGCTGGCTTGGCCACCCAGTGGCTAGGTAGGCAATCGAGATGAAGTTCCTTGCCCAAGGGAAACAACGCGCCGGCCGGTGACTCGAACCCTCGAACTCAGATTGCCGTCGTGACAGTCTTGAGTCCGACGCTCTAACCATTCGGCCACCGCGTCCCCTATATATATATATATATATATATATATATATATATATATATATATATATATTATATAAACCATCCTTCTTAATATTATAACACAGTGTTTATTAAATATTTTTGCTATTTCCTGTTAGAACCCGATCCATTGTGCAACTTCAATACATATCCGGACAAAAATGTGTAGATGCCTTCTAGACTGACGGGAATCCAGACGACAATACATTGCGGGTGTTACGATGTTACCGACAAGCTTTCGAGTTAAATGCTCTCTCTCCGAACTCGTAGGTTGGAGGATGTTTATTTAGTAACCTGGTAACCGCATCAAAATACGAAGAGCAGTTCGGTATAAGTTTTGTGTGCGAAATTATTCTCAATAATCTTTTCTTTGTCTCAGACTGGAGGTTGGCCATATTGCAGAGTTCTTTCGGCATGCAATGAATACGAGTACCCTTAAGTGTGGAGAGCACGTGATATCTTCACTCCGCACACTGAAATTATTTTTCCTGGTGTTAGTGAACCTTTCACGGATAACAGCTGACAAATTTCGCATCAGAGGCAAGACGCAAGAGCGAGTCATCTATTTTCAGAGTACTTCTGTGGTCATCCGACTCAATGAATTTGAGTTGTATTGCTATTAATATGCATTTTCTTCTCTAAAGCCTATTCCGACGCATAGATTATGGCAATTTTGTGAAAGTGTTTCTTTGTCCTGGTTTGTGCGCGAGTGGTTCTGTCAGGTCGTCCACATTTTTGCCACAACCAAGAGTAAGGAACCAATAACAGTACTTTGAGGGATACGGAAATAACCTTAGTCAGAGATCTGGGTGTTTGCGTGAGTTGCCTGCGAGCAGAGGCTAATGAAGGGAATTCACACACTAATTGTGATTCTCTATATGTCCGTGTTAGCATGGTATAACAATAAACTTCATTGTGTTTCATTTGGTCATTTAATAATTCCCGTTAAAAAAGTGCATTGCCTCTTGATTTTCATTATTTAGGCTCACCTATGAAAGCGTGTAATCCAAGTTGTATATAAGGCAATTGGTCAAAAGGTAATCTAATAAAAATACATTACATGATGTATGCTCAAGGTTAAAATCCCTAGCCCTTATATTCTAGGCGTATGATTCCTATAGTACACTACCATAAGTGTGTGTGTGTGTGTGTGTGTGTGTGTGTGTGTGTGAGAGAGAGAGAGAGAGAGAGAGGAGAGGTAGAGAGAGAGGGAGAGTACGAGTATTTACAGTTAGGCATGAGCAAATGTAATTAAAACTGATTACTTCTGATGGTTTATTCTGAAAGTAGCATCCTTAAAAATAAATAAATAAATAAAATAAAAGGCGACAGTGCATTGTCTTGGCGAACGCAGCCTGCACTCTCTTTGCCTTATTAGTGCCTTGCCTCTAGTGCAGGGCTGACTTTCCGTAGCCTTTCTTTACATTAAGGTTAGAACAGAAACTTTATAATTAAGGGAGGGAGAGAGAGAGAGAGAGAGAGAGAGAGAGAGAGAGAGAGAGAGAGAGAGAGAGAGAGAGAGAGAGAGAGAGAGAGAGAGAGAGAGAGAGAGAGAGAGAGAGAGAGAGAGAGAGAGAGAGAGAGAGAGAGAGAGAGGGGTGAGTAAAACATAGAGCAGGTGAGCCATATCTGTGTGACTAAAGATTCGAACCTAACATACGGAGGATTCGAAACAACCTATTCGCACAAGATTCTGATAGGCATTATTTACCCATATACCGTTTTCAGGTTATTTTGGATGAGTAGTTGATTAGGAAACAGAAAGAAATACGATTACAACCGCCTGCGTCACAAATCATTGGCGATCATCCATATAGCAGACGATTTTCCGTAACCCCATCCCAACTCTGGCGGGCCTCTCTCAGATGCGCTTTTTCAACTGCGAAAGTTGCAAGGAGACCTGTTAATACCATCTATGCGCAGACGGATGTGCCTTTCTCTTGAACATTAGAAGATAGTTTTATACCAATTTTCAAGTGATCTTGTAATGCGGCTTTTAAGTTACGGTGTGATGATCTGCGCACACGTTTGGCAGCAGACTTCCCCAGCTTTATGTCGCGCTGTTGTCCTCCGCTTGCTACAATTGCTTCGTATAGGTGCTATTGAAATGCAAGTCTTGCTTATTACGACAGTGTGTTTGTTTTTCGTAGTGACAGTGATTAGATTCATTTGTTTATGTCTGAATTGACATAACTGATGAAGATGTAGATTGTGAATTTTCTTTTGAAATTTGATGAGTGTAAATGACAGCTAGAATTGCTTTGAGGGTATGGAACAGCATCAGTTATTTTTCCGTAATTGTGCAACTGATAATAATGAATTTATGACACTTTCAAATGCATTAAGGAATATTATTATTGTTTTGCATTGCGCGTTACATGAGAGAACAACAAACAAGAAACCCTTATAACATTGGCTGTTTCCTATAGCATTTTTTGCACACGAGTTTCCTCAACCCTGATAGTACAAAATTCCGAGTTCACTCAAAACTATGATTGTTCGTTTTTCACAAAACAAGTCATTCGTATTATTTTTTGTATAAGCAGAAACTTGTTAAATCATATGATTATAAAATTCACTGAAAATAGTACGATACCTTAAGACGTGAAGATCCACTACCAATCTAAAAGATTAGTTTCAATAACAAATACCACTATAACAGTCCTGCTTTGAACGCTGATTGCGACTTCTTGCGTACTGATGTCTCTTCTGTAATTCAGTTTACGTTATATGTATTTTTCATATATTAACGATGTTTGTAGGAGATCTAGATGTGAAATCATCACTGAAAACTACGTTGGTGTCAGAAGTAAGAATATGAAATGTTTTCCTTACAAACCAGTTTATTCTATTAATATAATCTTTACAGTGTAATATTGTTACCGCTGATAAATGTTTTAGCTGCAACAGAACATGAGTTCTTTTCTCTCGTAAGCTGATTGGAAAGGTTTTATCTGTGTGGAACTGTAAGTGGCTTTTATTTCCCTTCACACACACACACACACACACACACAAACACACACACACACACACACACACACACACACACACACATACACACGTTTCAATTCAGCAGTGCAATTTTATACTTCTTTTTTTTTTTAACTAAAAGAGAAAAGGAAAATATGCAAACATGGAAATTAGCGAGAATCACACACTTCTTTCTACAGGAGAGATCAGCAAAACCCTCAGCATTATTGACTAGTATCATAAACAAGTGTAATGCACAAATTGCCAGAAATGGTAATAAAAGGTATGTGTCAAACTAACTGAGAAACACATATTGTCAATTTGATTTCAGAGAGGATAGGTATTATTATCCTTAAGACATACATATACGACACTGCAACGGAGAGGAGCTTGGGTAGATTTTATATACATGGATTTCGAAAAGGTAGCAGTGTCTCATACCAAATTGCAATGGCAAATTGGGACACATAAGCAAAGATAATGAAAAGAAAATATCCTCGGGAGGGATTTCTAAATGGTACAATAGGTACAATAAGTAATGGTAAATACTCTACATGGAGACTGGTAACAAGCGGTATACCACAAGGATCACTTATGGGACCAAATATATTTAAAGTTGTCATCTATGGTTTGGGCTCGAACATAAACCCAGACAGTCAAGAATGGAGATGACAAAAAGGACCCTTTCACCAATGCAACGTAAGAGAAACAGCGTTGAGTACGTTACACAAAGAAAAAAAAATGAACAATTGTAAATGGATATCTAAACTCTGAGGATCATGATGACAACGCTCACGAAATGATATCACTGGCCGCAAACATGTAGAGGGGATTCCTATACGTAGATGAAAATGTGGTGAAGCAAATTTTCGTAAGAGTATCATAAAACCAACAGAAGAGTGCGCCATTTAGGGAAGTACATAAAGATAATGAATGAGATCAACGAACGGCCGACTTTATGATTGAAGAATTGAAAACTTTACAAAATGGAAAAACAAAAAGAAAACGGGTGATATATTTATTGCCTTTTATCTACATCACAGGATCCAAGACACTACTTTCAATAAAAAAAAAAAAAAAAACAGATTTTAACAAAAGTAAAAAAAAACAAAAAAAAAACGTAGCGACAAAGATATCAAATCAATAAATAAACATAGAGTTAAAATCCAAATGAGAATCTTCAAGAATAAAACAATCTTGCAGCAAACGACGTACGTGATATAGACATACATTATATGTATTTCTATGCACGTAAAGCGTGTGTACTATATATATATATATATGTGGGGGTGTGCTTTCATGCATCACTCCGGAAATAGAATTGAAACCTCACTCCATCTTCATTTCATTGAGATGGAAAGCAGCTCATCTGTATTAACATAGATATGCCATTCTTGAATAGACTGGTAATGAGTCTACCTCCTCTTCCATACGATTATTCCTGAATTTGCACGGTATTGTCTCTTCTTCGTATATTATTCTGCTTTATCAACAATATTATGATCAGAAATGCAGATAATGAACAATGCATGTATTCATTTCCCATGGTATTGTTTCATATAGGTAATAAAGAATTATACACTTTTGGTTTCGTAATAATTAAGAATTGTTGAATCAATCAGCTGATTAATTAAGTTCACGCCAAATACAATATCATTTTCTATTTAGCATCAAAG
>NC_051402.1:15090364-15092864 GCF_015228065.2 Penaeus monodon
AGAGAGAGAGAGAGAGAGAGAGAGAGAGAGAGAGAGAGAGAGAGAGAGAGAGAGAGAGAGAGAGAGAGAGAGAGAGGAGGGGGGGGGCGAAGTAAAGCAGAGAAAGATATTAGAGAAATGAAAAAGGGAAAAGTGGATAAGGAACTAATATATATAAGATAATTCTGATAAATGTTATGTCTTATTTGCTCGTAAAATCGAAAAAGAGGATGAAAAGAGACTGATGCAATAAATCTAATTTGAACTTAAAAAGTACTGTAATATTTTTATATAAAGAAAACTGCCATGAGGAAAAGAGTAATATTATAAGAATGATAATAATGATCATAATTTCGATGATTAAAAATGAAGATGGTGACGGTGATAAGGACGATGATGATGACGACGATAATTATGATAATGAAATAATAATGACAACGATGCTTATAAAGATTATAATGAGGATGGTAATAAAAACACTGACTAAAATATAAATAATGATAATAAAAATAATAATAATATTGATGATGATAATAATAATAGTAATAATAATAGTAGTAATAATAATAATAATAATAATAATAATAATAATAATAATAATAATAGTAATAATGACAATAATTTTCATAATGACATTATCATAATTATCATTATTCCTTTCATTACTATTATCATCATCACCATAATGATCATAATAATAATGATAATAGCCATAATGACAATAAGGCTGATGATGATAGTGGTGATGGTGATGGAGATGGAGATGGTGATGGAGATGGTGATGGAGGTGATGGTGACAGTGATAATGTAATAGCAATAGCAGTAATAAAAACTCTAACAATGACATTGATAACCAAGACAAAATAAGAGCGCCGAGTAAGAGAGGGCGAGGTATCCCATGACCTTTCATTGCAGTCGACCTGTGTTGACCTGGTAGTCGAGGGCCAGCCCGGGGGTCATGAGAACAGCTAGGACCCCTATGGTACACCGATACTCACTGGCCAGTCTTGTGAAGCACATGGCACAAGCACATGACACAAGCACATGGCACAAGCACACACAAGAAATATGACCCATTCAGCAATGGAATATGTTAAACACAAAGAAACAAACAACTCCTCATACAAAGAGTCTCGGACAAAGCCTCGCGGATTCTCGTCATTAGCGAAACGAGGAAGACAATCTCAGACTGAACCTGACATATTGACCTCATATTGACTTGTTTCAGCAGGTTTCAGGATCGTCCTACGTTTTCAGTTTCAGATCTGTTTGTAAGTCTGAAGATAAGACTTTGGGAATGAGTCTCAGTCGGAGATTCAAGTGAGGAGGAAAAAAAGTATTAAAACCTGGTTCTTACGAAGCACAAAGTTGTTGTTTTTTTTTCCCTTTATACAAAATGAAAAGGAGATTCATACTAGGGAAGAGCCTATGGTTCTCGGATATGATGACAAAAGATACTCCAAAATATGTATAATCATCATATTTAGTAAAATGTTTAAATACCACACAGTGACAGGCATTATTCGTGTATCTTGAAGCATTTCAGTATTGTCCTTTTCTTGCAACATAAAATGAGAACAAATTCTAAACCTAGTATTACTCTCTAATTAGCACATGTAAGAAATACAACTTGCTTTAACAGGTTACCGCGTAATGATCTAACTAAGAACTGGACCTCTTCAGCGGTAACGGCGTCATTATCAAACTGCAAGACAAAATTCATTATAAATGCTATTTAGCTGAAAGTATGTATATTTCACTCATTTAACTAAGTGATTACTGGTATATTATCGGTCTGCTTCTTAATTGCTTCTGTCACGATTAAAATGTTTCATTTGTAATAATCTTTTCCTTTATTCGAGCAGGGACATCTAACTTTGGACGATATAGAAAATAATTCAAATGCTTTATATATATATATATATATATATATATATATATATATATATATATATATATATATATATATATATATATATATATATATATATATATATATATATATATATATATATATATATACATATATATATATATATATATATATATATATATATATATATATATATATATATATATATATATATATATATATAGTGACATTTTCATATCAGAATTTCCTATATAACGCACTGAAGCGTACTGATGTCCACATGTAGTTTCTTATTACATAGATTTATTTTCTTGTGTACATAACCAGACAGATACCCCGCATGCAATACATATTACAGATCCGCGAGTGATTTAAACAGATTACACAAAACAATGCCTACCACTCGTATTATTTGGGGGAACATATTTACAAAAGAATAAAGTCTTACTGAGAGTTGCTGATATTGTATTGTTTCAGAATGTCACACATCAGCCCGTGAAAGTCGCAGAATAATAAAGTATTTACATGATAGCACATGATTTAACCACGAACGCCATAATATGCGTACCCATGGTCCATGCTTTTATCTTTTTTTCTTCATATTTTTTTGGCACACGAACTACATGTTGTTTTGGCACGCGAACTACG
>NC_051402.1:15120364-15127864 GCF_015228065.2 Penaeus monodon
AAGGAGGGCCAGTGAGAGACTGTGGACAGGCAAGGCAAGAGGTTAGTTTTCCTTGAGAAAAATTAGTAGAGAAGAAAAGGAGGTGGGGGGGAAAAATAACGAATCTGACAGAGCAATCCAGGAGCAAATGCAAATCACGGCAAAAAAATCACTCTTGTGCGTGAGAGAGAAGTGCAACCTTACAACACCCTATGATGAGTTTAATAAAAGGATTCGGAGGTGTTTAAAGACAGAGTAACAATAGGTTTACGGACGTGTGGTACTTGCCCTAAACAAAATCAAAATTTTATAAGTATGAGCCTCACAGAATCATGTGAAGTTACTGAATGTGGCTTTTGTCTGGTAGCTGGCTTGAGTACGCTGGTTCCGTAAGCCTATGAAGAGTCCACATAGTTGTCACATTGAAGTGTCCATATCTGGCTAGTATTTCCGGGATATGTACAGGGAGCGAGAGGTTGGCTACATTATTGAGAAAACTGCAGAAGGGATTTATTCTTAGTATTGATTAGGGTTAGAATGAAAAAAAGACAAACAAGAAGAGTGAGACGTGAAAAGGGGGACAAGAGGACAAGGGTTATTGTTCTTCCCTCCCATTCACTCCTTCAGCAAACATGCCTCCACTAACGACTAACCTACCTCTCCTCCTTCTCCTACATCTCCTCTTCCATTATTTCCTTATCCATTTTCATCTATCACTTTCCTCTCCACAATTCTTTACCTCTTCCTTCCTTCGACATCCTCACAGTCAACCCCCCTAAAAGAAAAAAAAAAAAAAAAAAAAAAAGAGAGAGAGATATCCCCTCGATTCTCCTCCCTTCTCCCTCTCTCTTTCTCTCTCTCTCTCCTCCACCTGGAATAAAAAAGACTGCTCAGTTATCCACCGCTCTCCTTCGACCCCTCCAAAAAAGCGACATACCTGCTGGCGAACTTCCTGCTGGGCTTGACGCCGTGGGACTCCAGCTCCTTCTCCAGCTGCTTGATCCTGACCCTGGCCATGTCGAGCTCGTGCTTCACCTTCCAGATGTGGGTGTCGCAGAGCGGGTCTCGGCAGCGGTGGCGCCTCAGCTTGTCCTGGGCCTCGAACACAGCGCCGCGGAACGTCAGCGATTTACCCATGCTCTGCCGGAGGGCGGGGGAGTTAGGGCTTTGGTCAGGGCTTGTGTAGGGGTGATTAGTTTGGCCAGGCCTGTGCAGTCTCGTTTTCTCTCCTATTATGAAGGGATGTGAGATATCAAGGCGTTGCTTTGGTTTAGTTCCCTACGTAGAAAATTAATTCCGCCCGAATTATGCGGTTTTCAAGGGGAAGTGTTTGAATGTAATTACAAGCTTCTGTAGATGTAAAAAAAAGAACGATTATGAAAACATGCACCGGTTAGAGCTAGCATAACTTCAAACTAATCTAATATTCAAAAGTACTTTCAGATATGAACAATGTCTAAAAAGAATAAAACATCTCAGACTATATTACATGCTCACCTACCCCACGGAAAAAAATAGAACTTTTCACAAACACTTCGCGGAAATTGCATCACTTTTTTTCAGCCGCTCAAAAAATAATATTACAGTTGCAAGCGCTATTCGCCACACGTCATGAAACCCGCAGCTGTCATGCAAGAGGCGTTAATCTCTAAACCACTGGTTCACCTCGGTGGTAAAGAGCAAGAGAGCGATGAGTGCATAACATTCCCGAGAGAGAGGGAGGAACAAAAAAAGGAAACGACGGAACGAAGCTGAATAAAGTGTAAAGTGGAGAAGAAACTGACAAAAAAATATATTTAATGAAAAGTGCATAGCAATAAGTAAGTAGCCGGGGGCATACAGTAGATAGGAAATTAAAAGGAAACGTGCAACTGAACATAGTGTACATATTATTGACGACATAACTACGTTTAGATGAAATTTAATTTCAGTAATTGGAACAGAAAATTCAGATAATCATTCAAAGGAATTGCAATTGAAAACACAGATACTTAAATCAATGTAATTTGATATAGGTGATATCAAAGTTAACTATTCTTCAAAATACCTACAAATGCACCCCATTTAAAGCGAGACCAGGAGCGGAAAGACATCAAAGAGCGTGAGGCTTAAAAGTAAGAATATTTTCATTTTCTGAAGTTCCCCCTTGAAGACCCCGTTTTCACTCTCTTCGTCAGTTTTCCCACTTCCTCCTTATCTTGCTGAGGTGAAATTTCCCTCCCTTTGAACAATCGAATATTTTTTCCTCTCTTATTTTCCCCTTCTCCTGCGTATGCGAGATTGGCGACTGGCGAAAAATACCCGCGAAGCAGATAATGGTTTCTTGACCTCCTCATCTCGTTTAATTAGCTAGTCATTGAATGGCTCTCTGGCATTTTATGCAGGCGCTCTCGAGGCAACGCGTGCAAACACCCGGTGTTGTTTCCATGCCAGACATATATTTCCTATTTCTTTCTTTTCTTTTCTTTTCTCTTTCCTCTATTTCAGACGGCTAGTCACTCTCGTTTCTCGTCTCTCGTCTCTCGTGTCTCGTTTTTCGTTTTTCGTTTTTCGTTTTTCGTTTCTCGTCTCTCGTTTCTCGTCTCTTGTTTCTCGTTTCTCGTTTCTTGCCTCTTCTTTCTTGCCTCTTGCCTCTTGCCTCTTGCCTCTTGTCTCTTGCCTCTTGTCTCTTGTCTTTCCTCTCTCTCTGTTTCTCTCTCCCTCTCCCCTCTCTGTGTAATCCTCTCTATGTGTGCAGGGATACTCCTCCCAGCTTTTATCTCTTCTGACCTCTACATACCATTTACAACACCAGACTTGTTCTTTACCCATGTTGCTGTATTTTTCCCATACATCTTTACTTCTCGTGTCTAGCACATTTTGCTTTATTTCCCTTTTCTTTCCCCTGTCCCGTTCCCTTTCTCTTCCCCCGTTCCCTTCCGTACTGATTAGCGTTTATTTCTTTTCCTCATTCTTCCCATTCTCTGTTTTCTTCTCCTTGACCTTCATCCTTATTGTTTCTCTTTCATTTGCTTTATCCTTCTCTTCCATCCTTCGGTCATTCTCTTCGAGGAGGAGAAGAGGGAGGGAAAGGAGCGATTAAGGGAAATGGGGGAAGGAAAGGGAGGGGAAGGGAACGATGAGGGAGATGGGGAGGGGAGGAAGAGGGAGGGAACGATGAAGGATATGAAAGGAGGAGACGGAAAGGGAGGGAAGGGAGCGATGAGGGAGATGAAGGGAGGGGAGAGAGCGATGGAGGGAGATGGGGGAGGGACGGAAAGAGGGAGGATAGGGAGCGATAAAATTGGATGGGGGAAGGGAAGGGAAGAGGGAGGGGAGGGAAGGGAAGGAAGGGGAAGAGAGAGGGAAGGGAGCGACGAAGGGAGATGAGGGGGGAGGGGAGGAGAGGACACCGAATGGAAGAAAGTTAAGTGGAAAAGTTGAAACACAAAAGAGTTACACCGTGCGTGCTGAGGACAGGAGGCTGGGGTGGGGGAGGGGGGGCGGGTCGCGGCATAGGGAGCAAAGGGAAGGTAGGTCGAGGGAGGAGGGGGGGGAGGGGGAGGGGGAAGGGGTGTGTCAAGGTGGACTGGCTGCTGCGGCCAACTGCGGAAGCTCTTTTGAAGATAATGGGGAAGAGGAGGCGGGGAAGAAGACAAAGGGAGGGAGGAAGAGAGAGAGAAAGAGAGAGAAAGAGAGAAAGAGAGAGAGAGAGAGAGAGAGAGAGAGTGAGAGAGAGAGAGAGAGAGAGAGAGAGAGAGAGAGAGAGAGAGAGAGAGAGAGAGAGAGAGAGAGAGAGAGAGAGAGAGAGATAAGAGATAGAGATAGAGATAGAGACAGAGATAGATATAGAGATAGATAGAGATAGATAGAGATAGATAGATATAGATAGAGATAGATAGAGATAGACAGAGAATGAGACTGAGACAGAGACCGAGACAGAGACAGAGATAGAGACAGAGACAGAGATAGAGATAGAGATAGAGATAGAGACAGAGATAGAGATAGAGATAGAGATAGAGATAGAGACAGAGACAGAGACAGAGACAGAGACAGAGATAGAGATAGAGATAGAGATAGAGATAGAGACAGAGACAGAGACAGAGACAGAGACAGAGACAGAGACAGCGATAAAGATAGAGATAGAGATAGAGATAGAGATAGAGATAGAGATAGAGATAGAGATAGAGATAGAGATAGAGATAGAGATAGAGATAGAGATAGAGATAGAGATAGAGACTGAGACTGAGACTGAGATAAAGAGATTTAGAGATATATAAATCGATAGTTAGATGGACAGACAGACAGACAGACAAAGAGACAGACAGAAAATGACAGACAGCGATAGAAAGACAGAAAGTCAAACCAAAAATAGAGAAAAAGAAAAAGACAACAAAAAACAAGAACACAACAGCAAAAAAGCAAGACACCCGAGGTGGCTTTCGGCACTGAAATGGCACCCACGGCTCTGGCACCGTTTAATTAAGGGACAGGTATGTGGAGTCAAGTGCCACTAATACCTGGCGACATCGGATCTCCTCTCGACGCGTCCGAATGCCTGTAAATGATATTAGATCCTTCTTTGTGCGTTCGTTAAGAGAATTTCGACTTCGTATGCTTTCGGGGGCGGAGGGAGGGGGGGTAAGGGTACGGAGGTCATTATCAGCTGTTAATTATTTATTTGTATGTTTATTTATTCATATATTTATTTCGTTTATTCGTCTATCTATTTTATTTATTCGGCTCTTTATTTTATTTATTAATTTATCTATTTTACTGATTTTATTGATTTTATTTTTTTATTTATTCCTTTATTTATTTTATATATCTATTTTATTCATTTTATTTATTCTCTTTATTTATTTTACTTATTGCACTTATTTCATTTATTTATTTATCTACTCTTTTATTCTTTTTTATTATTATTATTAATTTTTATTATTATTATTGTTATTATTTTTTTTTTTGCTTTCTGATTTTTTTTTTTTTTATCATATTGGGTAGTTATTTCTTCTGCTTCTGTTCCTTTCTTTTCTCCTCCTCCTCTCTCTCCTTCTATCTCTCTTTCCTTCTTCTTCCTCTTCTTCCTCTTCCTCTTCCTCTTCCTCTTCCTCTTCCTCTTCTTCTTCTTCTTCTTCTTCTTGGCTCGACCTCCTAATTTGAATACCCTTAATTAAGAAAGTAATTTAAATACATGAGAATATTTCAAAACTAAGGACGGGTGTTTACGTGTCTACTGGAGCTGCGGCAAACGTGTCTCAAAATTCCAGTCTGAAATTTCGATATGACAGTGACAGCATGATTATATCAATTCCTGAATGTATAGGGTGGGCGCCGGCTGTCTAATTACTGTCTTTCCTTAATGACAGGTGCCTGTTTTCTGCCATGGCCGAAGGTAAAGAGATATCTTTTACCTCATTTCTTGTTTTTCTCGATTTTCATCCATCTCTGTCTCCCTGTTTCTCTCCCTCTATCTCTATCTTTATCTCTGTCTCTATCTCTGTCTCTATCTCTATCCCTCTTTCTTTCTCTCTCTCTCTCTGTCATTCTCCCTCCCCTCCCCTCCCCCTCTTCTCCCCTTCCCCCCTCCCTCAACCCCTCCCCATCCCCTCCCTTACGACCCCCCCTCTACCCCTCCCCTTCCCCCTCCCCTCCCCCCTCCCCTCCGACCTCCCTTCCTCCTCCCCCTTCCACCTCCCTCTCCCCCGTTTCTCCCTCCTTCTCCCTCTCTCTTTCACTCTTTCTCCGTTTCCTCTCCCCTCAATCGAAAACTGTTGCAACGATCCTTGCAACGGGTTCCAGATTGAGTTTGAAAATGTCTGGCCTTTGTGGTCGACGAGACAATGATGTCCTGGGGCCAACATCTGCATTCTCGCCCCCCCCCCCCCGCAAAAAAAAAGAGAGAAGGAGAAAAATATAGAGGAGACAGGGAGAGGGAGAAGAAGAAGAAGATGAAGCATAATAATAATAATAATGATAATAATAAGAATAATGATAATAATAATAATAATAATAATAATAATAATAATAATAAGAAGAAGAAGAAGAAGAAGAAGAAGAGCAACAACAATAATACAATAACAACAACGACATTAACAACAACAACAACAAGAGAGCAAGCGACAGATATATATATATATATATAGATAGATAGATAGATAGATAGATAGAGAGAGAGAGAGAGAGAGAGAGAGAGAGAGAGAGAGAGAGAGAGAGAGAGAAACAGAGACACACAGAGAGAGAGACAGACAGAGAGAGAGAGACAGACAGAGAAGAGAGAGAGAGAGAGAGAGAGAGACGAGAGAGAGAGAGAGAGAGGAGGAGAGAGAGAGAGAGGAGAGAGAGGAGAGAGAGAGAGAGAGACGGAGAGAGAGAGAGATTGAGAGAGATAGAGAGAGAGAGAAGAGAGAGAGAGAGAAGAAGAGAGAGCAGAGAGAGAGAGAGAGAGGAGGAGAGAGAGAGAAAAGGAGACAGAGACAGAGACAGAGACAGAGACAGAGACAGAGACAGAGACAGAGACAGAGACAGAGACAGACAGAGACAGAGATAGAAACAGAGACAGAGTCAGAGACAGAGACACACACACACAGAGAAAGAGGCAGGGAGAGAGACAGAGACAGATAGAGACAGACAGAGACAGAGAGAGACAAACAGACAGCCGACAGAGATAAGAGAAGAGAGAAAAAAAAAGGTGACACAGGTTTTCCAAACTGCCCGGCAGGGGTAACTTAAGTATTCTTTGTGTGATGAAAATTGTGAACGAACTATGATTATATATCTATGATACCTGACCATGGTAAGGATGATAACGATAATGGTGATTATGATGATAATGATAAAAATGATGATGACAGTTTTGGTGGTGATGATTATAGGGCCGATGATGATGAAAGTGAGGTAATCCTGATGATAACAATGATGATGATGATAATGATGATGATGATGATAATGATGATAGTGATAATGATGATAGTGATAATGATAGTGATAATGATAGTGATAATTATAGTGATAATTATAGTGATATGATAGTGATAATGACAGTGATAATGATATCGATAGTGACAATGATAGCGATAGTGACAATGATAGTGATAATGATAACGATGATATTGATAATGATGATGATGATGAATCGGAAAATAATAATGAAGATATCCTAATTGAACGAATGATTTTGATACTGAACACACCGCAGAGGAAAACGGATGAGAGATATGTTGTGGTCAAGTATTTTTCACCTTTTTCATTATTGTGCTTGTTTCTGCAGGTAGATAATGAGAAATTCCAAATCGTTGCAGCCTTATCCCAAGATGGCGGTTGGTGCATGGATCTGTGTGTGTGTGTGTGTGTGTGTGTGTGTGTGTGTGTGTGTGTGTGTGTGTGTGTGTGTGTGTGTGTGTGTGTGTGTGTGTGTGTGTGTGTGTGTGTGTGTGTGTGTGTGTGTGTGTGTGTTTGTGTACGTGTGCATGTGCCTGCGCGCGTATGTGCATGTGTTATATTGAGCACGCATTGCATAAGAACTATACAAACCGTTCATAT
>NC_051402.1:15142864-15150364 GCF_015228065.2 Penaeus monodon
ATAGTTAACTGCGACACAGAAGCGGAGGGGTCACAATTACCATTAGCCTGGAAACGCAGGAACCATCAAGACAAGTGCGCTGGTAATTCGAACAAACTAAAGTCATTTCCACAAACTCGCTGAACTCTTTTGCCTATTAAACTTCCCTTCTCGAAGCGAAACGGATAAAATATCCATGTTATCTACCCAACCTCTCTCCCACTAAACTCCCGGTTTTAACCCTTTCCCTAAATTTTAAATACATCCCGTCAAATGAAGGGGCAAAAGAAGGCAAAGTACGTGCGGAAAAGACGAAAAAAAAAAAAAAAAACACATCGCGGTGAGAATTACTTTTGTCTAGAGGAAGAAAATGGGTCTCTTACGTCAACGAGCGGAGGGGAAACTAAAGCAAACTTGTCCCATCCTGATGGCCATTGGGACAGAAACCTATCTCTTCTAACGTTGCTGGGAATACACTAGAGTACTTTCTGACATGTGTATTTATTTATTTATTTACCTATTTTTTATACAGGAAGAACTTTTATCTTTATCAGAAGTTGGACAAAAGTAACATTTTGACATTCGCTGAGTAAATATTCTGTACTGATATCATATAAAGTGAACACATATATTAAGGACAATAGCGAGGTGTGTATCGTCGAATGTATAGAGTATTACAGGAGTATCAGAAAGTTTGATGATTATCGAAACTACACGGCACATAAACGGAGATATGAGCATTGTCTTGTGAAAGGGAAATATCAGGTCTTCTCTTTTATTTCTTTATCATTTATTCATTCACGTATTTATCTATCTATTTATTAATTTATCTGTTTACTTATCTATATGTCCATCAGTGTATTTATTTAATTATTAGATAAAACACAGACGTGGTGAATTAATCTTAAATTACTAGAAACGAAGAAGATGGAGGAAGAGGAGGAGGAGAAGGAGGAGGAGGAGGAGAAGGAGGAGGCGGGGGAGGAGGAGAAGGAGGAGGAGGAGGAGGAGGAGGAGGAGGAGGAGGAGAAGGAGAAGGAGAAGGAGAAGGAGAAGGAGAAGGAGAAGGAGAAGGAGAAGGAGAAGGAGAAGGAGAAGGAGAAGGAGAAGGAGAAGGAGAAGGAGAAGGAGAAGGAGAAGGAGAAGGAGAAGGAGAAGGAGGAGGAGGAGGAGAAGGAGGAGAAGATGGAGAGAATGAAGAAGAAGAATAAAAGAGGCAAAATGATTAGATTCAGAAAAAGATTATGATTACGAAGAAGAAGCTGAAGAATCAGATTCAGAAGCAGATGAAATATTAGCAGTAGAAAAAAAGAAGAAGAAAACAAAGAAGAAGGATAAGAAAATAATAACAATAATAATAATAATAATAATAATAATAATAATAATAATAATAATAATAATAATAATAATAATAATAATGATAATGATAATGATAATGATAATGATAATAATAATAATAATAATAATAATAATAATAATAATAATAATAATAATAATAATAATAATAATAATAATAATAGCCCATCATAGGATGACGACGAAAATGATGATGACAGAGAAGAAGAAGAAAAGGAAAATGAGAAGAGGAAGAAGGAGAAGAAAAGAAAAGACGCCGAAGAGTCAGATTTAGAAGTAGAAGAAGAAGATGAAGAAGAAGAAGAACTAGAAGAAGTAGAAGAAGAAGATGAAGAAGTAGAAGAAGTAGAAGAAGAAGATGACGAATTAGACGAATTAGAAGGAGAGGAGGAAGAAGAAACAAATGAAGGAATTAAGAAAATACAGATACAGAAAAGGATGATGATGAGAAGCAAGTATAAGCGTATGCAGAAGAACAATTGGAAGAAGAATAACAGGAATAACAAGTATGGGAAGAAACAAAAAATAATAATAATAACAAGAGTAATAAATATGAGAAAAACAAAAAGAAGAGGGAAAAAATGAGAAAAAAGAGAGAAAAGAAAAAGAAAAGAGAGAATAAAAAGAAAGGAAATACGAGATAAGAGAAAAGAAAAAAGAAAATAAATAAGAAAAATGAGAAAAGAAAAGAAAAGAAAAAGGAAAGAAACTAAGAAAAGAAAAAAAAAGAGAAAAAGGAAGGAAATCAAGAAAAGAAAAAAAAAGAAAAAGAAACAAGAAAAAGTAATAATTTAAAATAAAAAACTTCTATATATATATATTTTTTTTTTTAATAAAAAAAGAAAAAAGAAAATATAAACAATAAAAACAGAAAACGGAGACTCACCGAGCCGTGAATCCTTTGGGGCAGTCGACATGCACGGCCGCCTGGAACAACACCGCCCACACAAGCCAGTACGTCCGCAGGAGGGAGAACTTGTGATCGCGGGGAGGAGCAACCTGTGGGGGTTGTGGGGATTGTGGAGGTTGTGGGGATTGTGGGGATTGTGGGGGTTGTGGGGTGTGTGGGGAATGTAGGGGTTGTGGGGAATGTGGGGGTTGTGGGGAATGTAGGGGTTGTGGGGAATGTGGGGGTTGTGGGGATTGTGGGGGTTGTAGGGGTTGTGGGGAGAAGGGGAAGAAAGAAGACGGATTTTGAGTTTTTTCTTTTTTGGACCTTTACTTTTGTTTGTTTGTTTGTTTGTTGATCTTCTTGTGTCTTATTCAGGTTTGTTTGTATGGTTTGAGGTTTGCGTGTGCGTGTGCGTGTGCGTGTGCGTGTGAGTGAGCGTGTGCGTGTGCGTGTGCGCGTGTGTGTGGTGAGTATCTGACTATTAATCTATCAATTAACCTATTTATCTATTTATCAATCAATCAATCTACCAATCTATCTATCTATCTATCTATCTATCTATCTATCTATCTATCTATCTGTCTGTCTCTCACATTCACAATCGCTAACACTCCAACACTCTCCAACACATATATACCATAATTTGAGTATGTGTATGTAAGAAGATATCTTCCAAATATAGATTCCTAACAATGTTGACCAGAACGACCACGTTAACAAGGGAAATAAAGTTTTAAAATATGAAGGCATTTTTCTCGTTTCTGAACAGTTTCGTATATTTACCTGCTTATATATTTTTTTTTCTCTTAAAGTATGATATCAATGATACTTATAGAAAGCATTTTATGTCAAAGGTGGGTTATATTGAAGGTCAACACAGTGAGTGTAATTTAATCCTTATGCAATCTCTGTGTTCAAGTTAGTACCGATTTCCATGCCCTCCCCCCACCCCCCATCCCTCAAAAAAAGAAAAAAAAAGGAAAAAAAGAAAAAAAAAATCTTTCCTTAATTTGCAAAACCCATTTTCTGGGTTTTCTTTAATGATATTGCTTAACGAGGATTTTCTTTATGTGCCAGACGCTGTAACCATCAATTTCTTTAGGAAGAGATTCAGTAGACTAATGGCAACGATCTTTCTCCTTCTCTTTACCTCTCTTTTCTCTCTCTCTCTCTGTCTCTGTCTCTGTCTCTCTCTGTCTCTCTTTCTTTCTCTCTCTCTCTCTTTCTTTCTTTCTTTCTTTCTTTCTCTTTCTTTCTCTTTCTTTCTCTTTCTCTCTCTCTCTCTCTCTCTCTCTCTCTCTCTCTCCTCTCTCTCTCTCTCTTCTCTTCATCTCTTTTCTTTTCTCTCTCTTCTCCTCTCCTCTCTCTCTCTCTCTCTCGTCTACTTGTCTATCAGTCGGTGTGTTTCTGTGTCTATCTCTGTCTATCTCTTTCACTCTCCCTCTCTCTTTTCTCTGCCTCTGCCTCAGTCCCAGTCCCAGTCCCAGTCCCAGTCCCGTCCCAGTCCCAGTCCCTGTCTCTGTCTCTGTCTCTGTCTCTGTCTCTGTCTCTGTCTCTGTCTCTGTCTCTGTCCCTGTCTCTGTCTCTGTCTATATTTCTCTGTCTCTGTCTCTGTCTCTGTCTCTGTCTCTGTCTCTGTCTCTGTGTCTGTCTCATGTCTCTGTTCTCTATCTCGTCTCTGTCCACCCTGTCCCTGTCCTGTCTCTGCTCTCTGTATCTAGTTTGTCCTGTCCCTGTCCCTGTCCTTGTCTCTGTCTCTGTCCCTGTCCCTGTCCCAGTCCCAGTCCCAGTCTCAGTCCCTGTCTCTGTCTCTGTCTCTGTCTCACTCTTAATCTCAATCCCAATCTCTCTCACACACACTCTCACTCTCAATCTCACTCTTATTCTTATTTTCATTCTTACTCTCACACTCACGCTCACTCTCACTCTCACTTTCTCTTCCACCCTCTCTCTCAATATCTCTGTCTGCATCTTTGCATACATACATATTTCCATTCCGTCCTTAAAGTTCCTGGATTTATTTGGTTAGAGGAGTGTGTGGGGAATAGCTCGGAATTTACACTCACACACACACACACACATACACAAACACACATATACATACACACATACACAAACACACATATATACATACACACACACACACACACACACTCGCACTCCTATATGTGTATATATATGTGTGTATATATATACATGTGTGTGTTTGTGTGTGTGTGTGTGTGTGTGTGTGTGTGTGTGTGTGTGTGTGTGTGTGTGTGTGTGTGTGTATATGTATATATATTATATGTATATATATTATATATATATTATATATATTATATATATTATATACATTATATATTATACATACATACATATATATATATATATATATATATATATATATATATATATATATATATATATATATATATATATATATATATATATATATAAATTCCGACCAGCCCCCACACACGCCTCTAACCAAATAAATCCAGAAACTTTAAGGACGGAATGGAAATTTCTCCTCAGTACATCGAGACCAGACATAAGGCACAGCTGTCTTGTCATTCCTTTTCCTTCCTCCAGCCACCTCCTTTCCCTTAGTCATTCTCTTTTCTAGTCTTCCAGTCTTCTTCTCTTTTTTCCTTCCCTTTTTTCCCCTCTTCCCCCCGTTTGTATTTTCCTTCGTTCGGTCTTCTCTTCTACGTTTCACTTTTTTTTTTCTTTCCTTTCTCATTCGCTCTTCTGTTGTCTTTCTCTTCCTCCTTCCTATCCCTTTCCTCCCTTAATTGTTTATTTGCCTCTTCTTCCTTCTCCTTCGCCTACCTCCTACTCCCCGGCTTTCCCCTCCTTCAGTATCTCCCCCCCCCGGCTTTCCCCCTCATTCAGTATCTTCCCCTCCCTCCCCCGGCTTTCCCCCTCATTCAGTATCTTCCCCTCCCTCCCCCGGCTTTTCCCCTCATTCAGTATCTTCCCCTCCCAACCCCGGCTTTCCCCCTCATTCAGTATCTTCCCCTCCCTCCCCGGCTTTTCCCCTCATTCAGTATCTTCCCCTCCCCCCCGGCTTTCCCCCTCATTCAGTATCTTCCCCTCCCTCCCCCGGCTTTTCCCCTTCTTCAGTATCTTCCCCTCCCAACCCCGGCTTTCCCCCTCCTTCAGTATCTTCCCCTCCGAACCCCGGCTTTCCCCCTCCTTCAGTATCTTCTCCTCCCAACCCCCGGCTTCTCATCTCCCATCCACCAACCTTTTGAACTCTACCCACCTCCTTCAGCATGTTACTCTTCTTCCCTTTCCCCTCCCCTTCGACAGCCTTTGCCCTCCCACCACCTCCAGATTTCTCCCTTTCTTCAGTATTTTCCCCTTCATCCTCTTCTTCAGTATTCTTCCCTCCCATCTCAAGACTTCTTCCCTGCCTCAGTATTCTCCTCTTCGACTCCTAATCTCCTCCCTTCCTTCCCTTTTCCCTCCCCTCTGCTAGCCTTTTACCCTCCTCCCCTTCCCTCCCCTCCCCCCATTTCCAGACTTCTTCCCTCCATCAGAATCCCCCCCCCCCCAAACTTCCCGCTTCCTTCAGTATCCTCCCCTTCGACTCGTAACTTGCCCTCCTCCGCCAGCCTTTTGCCCTCCCACTTTCAGTCTTTCCCTCTTATTTAGTATTCTCCCCACCCACCTCCGAGCTTCTCCCCTCCCCCAGTCCTTGTTACCTCCTACCCTTTCCCCTCCCCTCCAGACGTCTCCCCTCCCATTCCTAGCTTCCTCCCTCCTCCCTCCTTCCCTTCCACCCTTAACCTTCCCCCCTTCCTCCTCCCCTCCCATCCTTAGCCTCTCCCCTCCCTCCTCCCCTCCCACCCTTAGCCTTTCCCCCCTTCTCCCCTCAGCCTCCCCACCCCAGCGCATAAAAATAGGAGCAGGAAACTCCCAAGAAGCAACGTCCACTTCTCCCCTCGACAGATCCATTTGTTCAGAGTCGATATATTACCCTCTAAATCTACAGAGCGGTGACACGCACGCCCTCGTCTCCCTTGGGTGGAGGAGCTGTTTTATATCCCGACTTATCCCCTCGCGCCCACTTAAGTACATCTCGACTCTTGCGGGCGTTTCTCCGCGTCACCGTCTCTCTCGACCACGCCGCCCTCCGCCGAGACGCCGCTCCGATCTCCGTCTCTCATTCTTCGGTCGATCAGCCTTCTGTCAAGCGGTCAAGGGTCTGTCGATCAGCCTTCTGTCAAGCGGTCAAGGGTCTGTCTTTTGTCAAGCGGTCAGGAGTCAGCCTTCTGTCAAGCGGTCAAGGGTCTGTCTTTTGTCAAGCGGTCAGGAGTCAGCCTTCTGTCAAGCGGTCAGGGATCAGGCTGCTCTTGAGCTGTCATTTTTTGTTTCGTGGTCCCATTTACTTTTCTGTCAAACGTTCAGCGGGCCAGTCTCCTGTCAAGCAGTCAGTCTTCTGTAAGGCGGTTACAGTTGTATTTAGTCAGTAACTTTCTTGCAAAACGGTCAGGGGCAACTCTGTCAATCAGGCACAGTTCTGTCAATCAACCACTTTCTGTCGAACACCCATTCTCCTGTAGAACTGTCTTTTCTACCAACCGATCATTCGTCCTTTGGCCGAGAGGTGAAAGGCCAATTACGCAATCACGAGTGTTATGATACCGTTTCACTCATTAATTAACGATGGGTTTTCTCTTTGAAGATCGTGGAGTATACTTTACACGGTCGAGGCGACGCTACTGAATAGCGTTACCGACCAACACGCTTATCGGCGCCCATTCACGTACATGCATAAATTTGAATATAAACTGGCCTCTCCCCCTAGTCCAGGCTGACACAAATCTCACCCCGCAGAGTCTGGGCATACACACTCGAGTTGCTTGGCCAGGCACGTGTTTGGGAACCCACACCCCAACTCCATGCCCCCCACCCCCACCCGCATCCCACCCCCTCTAGATCCCTCCCCCATCCCCTATTCTCTCTCTCGTCTCCCACTCTATCCCCACCTCTCTTCCCATCTCCCATCCCCACGCTCCCTACACTCTACCGCCCTTTCCCCTCTTCCCTGCTCCTACCCCCCCCCCCCCCAGCACCCTCACAAAAGCCAGCGAAGCAGACATGTAAACTGGGCTCTCACGAAGAACCTAATTTAACTCATCCTCTGCTTGAACGGCGCTCAGTCGATGCCCTTCAACTAAGCATTTACATATCCTGTAAATGCTAGTTGTTGCGAGGACGAACTGGAGCTACATGTGTTTCTTTCGGTTGTTAATTCTTGATCATCATTACTTCTCTAATGT
>NC_051402.1:15160364-15165364 GCF_015228065.2 Penaeus monodon
ATTTTCGTCAAAATTTGTTGCTTTACATATCTTCTATTAATATCACTCTTTTTCCTCTTCTTATCGTCATCAGTATCGTCATCCTCATCAATATCGTCATCCTCATCAGTATCATCATCATCAGTATCGTCAACCTCATCAGTATCGTCATCCTCATCACAATCACAATCACAATCACATTCACAATCACAATCATAATCACAATCACAACCAGAAGTATAATAATAATTATAATTATAATTATAATCATAATCATAATCATCATTGTCATCATCATCATTATCATAATCATTTTATCAAGATGATGATGATCAGTAGTATCATCATTATCATTATCATTATCTTTATCATTATCATTATCGTTATCATTATCATTATCATTATTACTGTTATTACTATTATCATCTTCCTTTCCTCTTCTCTATCATCATTTGTTAATGTAGCTACCATAACCACAATAAAATCAGGAACTTATCTATAATGATACTGATAAGGTCATGAATAATGAAGCTTCCGGTGTTGGTATCGTCGATATCATCAATGATAAAACTATTAGTCTTGCTAGTAATTTTATAAACGAAAATGATAAAGATGAGGGCAATACAAAAAAAATGATAGGAATAATTGACCACTGTTATTACGATAATAGGGAACACATCAACCGTGATATCATAATAAAACAACAAGAACATGTTAAGCATTTAAGATTTTTTTTTCTGTGGAATGCAAGACAAGAGAAGGCGAAATTTTAAAATTATATGCTTGCAACTTTTTTTTTCTCTCTCTCTCTGGCTTTAAATCATTAATATTCATCTCGATTCTCATTAGTCTTCCTATTCGAAATATAATTTAGATTTGAGTCCCTAGCCTTTTCGTATATAGATATCACCACATCAGGAATTGCTATATAAGTAACGTAGCTTTATTTACTTATATTATGAAAATGAAAACATCTATATTAAATTTCACCTTAACGCAATAGCAATCTGCACAGAGCGGAAACAGGGGCGCAGATTTCGTTCCTGTGAGGTCGTGAGTTTCCGTAGGGCAGCCACTCGTAATAACTCGTAATAATAAAGACTGCGAAACGGGTACAGCCTTTGCCGAGGAGTTGGTGGATTATACCCGGTCACTGCGCTTTTCGTTCAGCCAAGAATCAACGAAACTTTTCCTTTCATCACAGACACACATATATATATCACTCCTTCCTTCCGCTTTCTCCGACTCACGCTCTCCTCTATCTCCTTCCCTCCCTCCCTCCCTCTGTCCCTCACCTTCTCCCCCTACCCCCCTCTCAATTTCGCTCTTGCTCTCTCTCTCTCTCTCTCTTTCTCTCTCTCTCTCTCTCTCTCTCTCTCTCTCTCTCTCTCTCTCTCTCTCTCTCCCTCTCTTTCTCTCTCATTCTCCCTCTCTTTCTCTCTCATTCTCCCTCTCTTTATCTCTTTTTTTTCTCTTTCTCTCTCATTCTCTCTCTCTCTATCTTTCTCTTTCTTTCCATCCCTCTATCGTCCCCCCACTCTCTCTTTTTTTCTCTCCTCTCTCTCGCTCTCTCGCTCTCTCGCTCTCTCGCTCTCTTGCTCTCTCGCTCTCTCTATCTCTCTCTCTCTCTCTCTGTACCAGTATTGGCTTTTATCATTTGAAATCCGATATCTGAAAACCGTCCGTGGTGTATTTTGAGAATATTTCACTCTTTTCACCTGGTTTTCATTTTTATGTGTCTTATTTTTTTGCTTACTTTACTGCAGAAACAGACGAATGAATAACATATAAGAGAATGGGACGGGTCGATTTAAAAATAACCGTTTTAATGAACAAGATTGCAAAAAAGAAGACGAAGAAGAAGCACACACACAAAAGAAGAACAAGATGGTAAAAAAGAAGAACAACAACAAACATAAAGAAGAACAAGAACAAGATGGCAAAAAAGAAGACGAAGAAGAAGAACACACATAAAGAACACATGAAAGGTCGGGTCACAGTATAATGGTAACAACAACAATGGTAATGAAAATGGTAATAATAAATTCAGTAATAATAATAGAAAGAAAAAGGATGATGATTATATGATAATGATAATAATAATAATAAAAACTAATGGCAATAATAATAGTGATAACACTGATAACAATAATGATAATAAAGATGATATTGATACTAGAAGCAATAGGACTGTTGCTAAAAAAACGGATTAAAAGAAAAATGGTAAGTACAATAGCTCAATTCTAAGCCCCCTCCCCCCTCCCCCTCTGCCCCCACCAGCACAACACACTTCCCCTCCCCCCCCCCTAGAAAATACACCTATCAGTTTCTGACAACGTGAAAATAGGATCTTACTTTTGTTTCCGATCGAAAGCCGATAATCCGTAATGGGTATCGATACCCATTACCTACCCCCCAACTCTCCTCTCGTCCTTTCCCCCCCCCCCCCACCTCTCTCTCTATCTATCTATCTATCTATCTATCTATCTCTTTATCTCTCTATCTCTATCTATCTATCTCTATCTATCTATCTCTATCTATCTATCTCTCTATCTATCTCTCTATCTATCTCTCTATCTCTCTATCTCTCTCTCTATCTCTCTCTCTATCTCTCTCTCTCTCTCCCTCTTTCTCCCTCTTTCTCCCTCTCCTCTACCTCTTTTCTAATCCTCTTCTTACCCTCTCCCTATCCCTCTCACCTTCTCCTCTTTCATCCCCTCATCCTCCCCCTGTCTCGCCCCCTCTTCTCCTCTCTCCACCCCTCTCTCATCCCCTTCTCCTCTTCCATCCCCTCTTCCATCCTCTCATCCCCCCCCTGCCTCACCTCCTCTCCTCCTCCATCTCCTCCCTCCACCCCTCTCTCGTTCCCTTCTCCTCTCCCTCCTTCTCCTCCTCCATCCCCTCAATCTTCTCCATGTCTGACCCCCTCTCCTCTTCCATCCCCTTCTCCTCCTCCTTTCTCATCACCTTCTCCTCCCCCTCCATCTCCCCTTTCACCCCCTCCTCTACCCCCCTCCCCCTTCGTTTCAAGTCAACGTGTTTTTTTGAGTGGGGCATCGAGGGATGGGGGGGGGGGAGGCAGGGGGAGAGGACATACGTTAGTAATAATAAAATGCTTATCATATTTATAGGTATAGCAATTTATCTTTACTATTAGTGTTATATATATATATATATATTTTTTTTTTATCACTAACTTTTGTCGTGTTATATTTTTTATCACTATTATTACCAAAATCATCATCATCGTCTTTAACATCATCGTTCATATCTTTCTTGTTATCAGTATTTGTCTGTCTCGCCTCCACTTGACGTATCATTAATTCCCTTTTGTTATTGCCCCCTTTTCCTTAACATCATAACTTAACATCAGTGACAACAAAAACATCAACAACAATAATGATAATAACAATGACAATACCAGTAGCAGTAATAAAGATGACAAATGACGATAATGATGATAAGGATAACAGTGATAATGATAATAAGAGTTATGATAAAAATAACAATCATATTGATGATGATGATGATGGTGGTAATAATGTTAACAACAAATGTTATTATTGTTGTCAACATTATCCATATTATCATTAGCATATCCTTATTATCTCATCATTGTTGTTATTTTTATTTATTAGTACCATTACTATCATTATTATCATCATCCTTATTATCATCATCTTTATAGAAATTACCAATACATTGTGAATACACTGTGGTCGATTTCCATACCTATAAATATTACAGGAGAGATTCTATCATTTCCGACAAATAAAGCTTTCAGAAATACAACTGACATCACTCTTGTAGACTTTAATATAATCGGACCCCTACCAACCCTCCTTTCTTTTAAAAAAATAGATTAATTAAAAGTGTTCCCGTAATTCTACTACTATTAATTACTAATATTTAGTAATAATGATAATAATAATGGTAATAATGGAGTTTAAAATAATGATGATGGTGAATATGACAAGCATAATCCAATACTACTAAGTAATAACGATAAAAATAATGATAATAATGATGGCAATGTTGAAAATGATGATGATGGTGATAATAACAATAATAATCACCCACATATAACGCAATCACATCCACCCAGTAGCAACAACAACGGCATTCAAAGGGAAATCTCTACACCATTTTTTCCCCTTTTACATCAATCACCGCCGTCAAGCCCCACGACATGTTTCACAACGAATCAATGGACAGGTCTTTGCATGACTGTGTTGGCAACTATCCAACCGCATTGGACGAGGTGGCGACGGCACAGCCACAACTGGACTGAAAATCACACTCATACACGTACATTTGCGGGGATGTTGTGCATTCGATAGTCTGTGTGTGTTTTTGAGGATATTGGATGCAAAGAATGATTCGTATATTGCATACTTATCCGTATATTATACAGTCCATATACATGGATTCATTCCCATACACTCGTATCATATCACTCATACAGTATAGATACTGTATAACCCCACTAAATATAAACAAAGAAAGGCTACGCATTTTATAACATGGACCCACTTTCTCCCTTGCCTTCCATGCATATTACGTGCACTCAAAGACTCCGTAAAGAAATACAGGGAATGACACTTCTATACACACAAAAATAAGACCCCATGACCCTACTTCTGTATATAACCCGAAGCATATAATAAATCTCTCAGTTTATGAAGTTCTGTTGGTTCTGGAATACGAATATACGTACTTATATGATTTATAAGAAAATGATAAGTAATAGCATGTGCATTTAGGTAATGGCAATCATGTCTTCATTTAATGATTGATAAGGAAGCATAATGGATGTGATGTTTTTATTGTTCTTTTTGTTCTTTTATTATTGTTACTATTACTATTATCATCGCCCTAGTCATCATCATCGTTATCGTTATCCTTATCTTAATCTCAGTCGTAATTGTAATCGCAATGGTTATCGTTATCGTTATATTCATCATGAACATTATTAATATGACCATCATTATCATCATCCTTTTCATTACTATTACTATTAC
>NC_051402.1:15175364-15177864 GCF_015228065.2 Penaeus monodon
TACATATACATATATACATATATACATATATACATATACATATATACATATATACATATATACATATACATATATACATATGGGGGCCGCGGTGGCCGAATGGTTAGAGCGTCGGACTCAAAACTGTCACGACGGCAATCTGAGTTCGAGAGTTCGAGTCACCGGCCGGCGCGTTGTTTCCCTTGGGCAAGGAACTTCACCTCGATTGCCTGCCTAGCCACTGGGTGGCCAAGCCAGCCCAAGTCAGTGCCGGGTAAATAGAGATGGCAACTCGATAAAAACACCGGGCGGAAGGCAATGGCAAACCACCAGTCTAAATTGCTAAGAAAAAATCATGGAAGCCCATGATCGTCAAGACCGCGGTGGCCGAATAGTTAGAGTGTCGGACTCAAGACTGTCACGACGGCAATCTGAATTCGAGGGTTCGAGTCACCGACCGCCGCGTTGTTCCCTTGGGCAAGGAACTTCACCTCCATTGCCTACCTAGCCACTGGGTGGCCAAGCCAGCCCACGTCAAGTGCTGGTCCCAAGCCCGGATAAATAGAGAGAATGATTACCTAAAAAGGTACCACCGGCACTCTCCGTGGAAAGGAACTGGGGACCCTACCACGTACTCACAACATGAAAACTACAATTAAGTATCATGCTGTGACCACGGCGGCTCAGACATGAACCTACCGTTAAAAAATATATATATATGTGTATATATATATATATATATATATATATATATATATATATATATATATATATATATATGTATATATATATATATATATATGTATATATCTTTTCTATCGACATCGTTATCATTAGTATTTTCTTTTCTTTTTTTAAATATTAATCTTCAGATGCGAAAAACGTTTTCTATAAATCTATCCTCAAATTCCATTAATTTCTGAGAAAGTAATAAAAAATATCAAATGCAAAATCTAAATCCTTGACGGTGCTCAATTTCTTGCCACTTTGTTATCGTTGTAAACATCTTTAGCTGAAGAAAGGTGATTGCAGCCATACTGCTTTATATATTTCACAGTCCTTACTGACAAATTTCTTTTGTTTACATATGCGTTGCAACTTTTGTTCTTGCAGTTTCTGTCGTGAATTGATACGCGTGCAAATGCTCTTGTGTGTTTTTTGGGTTGAGTTGTCATTTTCTTCTGGGGGATTTTTCTTTCCTTCATTTTCTGGTCCTGTATATTTTGAGTGCGTGTTAGCGTGTCCGTATAGTGTATACATGAATAATAGGTACGAGAGGGAGAATATATTGAACCATATATATTATATATATATATATATATATATATATATATATATATATATATATATATATATATATATATATATGTAGATATGTATATATATATATATATATATATATATATATATATATATATATATATATATATATATATATATATATATATATTATCATCCAACGCAAATAAATTCTTCAAAATTATTTTTGAGATCCATTCGGTGAAACTGAAAAGTAAAATGAAAGGAAAGAAAAAAAAAGGAAAGAAGCAGAAAAAAAGGAAAAGAAAAGAAGAAAGACTAAAAGAAAGAAAAAGAAATAAAAAAAACAAAAATAAAAATAAAATGAAAAAGAGAAAGAAAAAAGAAAGAAAAAACGAAAATGAATATGAAAATGAATGAAAATAACAATAATGGCAATCAGAAGAAGATGACGAAGAAGAAAAAGGGGAATTTCGCACTGAGCGCCAACTTCCACCTCTTTCCCTTCACCTCCTTCGTCTCTTCCATCCAATTCGCTCGTCGCCGTTACAGCCCCGCCCCCCCCCCTTCCCCTAACACATCTGCAAACACTCGCCTTGAAAAAAGGAGATGGAAAACGAAGAAATAAGAGAGAGAAAGGGAGAGGATATGGGAGAGAGTGAGGGAGAGATAGAGAGATAGATAGATAGATAGATAGAGAGAGAGAGAGAGAGAGAGAGAGAGAGAGAGAGAGAGAGAGAGAGAGAGAGAGAGAGAAGAGAGACTAAAGAAAAGAGAAAGATAATCAAAAGAGAAGAGAGAGAGAGAAACAAGAGAACAACAGACAAACAGAGAAAGAGGCAGAGACATAGACACAAGACGAAAGTAAAAGAGAGAGAATTCAAGAGAAAAAGAGAGAGAAAAAAAAAGCTTTCCAGAGCGAGAGTTCACCTGTGTTGACCTTACACGGTGAGTGGAGGCAGGATCCGATTTGTTTTCCCGACGAACACACTCCCCCACGTTCGTCGTCAGCCAATTCCGCGCTGGATCCCGCCGCCCCGACACCATTTCGCCGCCGATGGAATTTCAGAATCGGGGAATCGGGGAATCGGGGGGACTGATTTGAGATGAGCGGCAGATATTTTTTTTCTTCCCCCTTTTTTTCCCATGAAGATCTTGTACGATTTTTTTTTTCTTTTTTTTTGTGTGTGTGTGCGTGTGTGTGTGTGTCGTCTTTTACACCGATTTTTTCCGCTCTTCTAATCAGGCTACGTGTCGACGA
>NC_051402.1:15185364-15190364 GCF_015228065.2 Penaeus monodon
TACTATTAGTAGTGGTAGTAGTAGTAACAGTATTAATAGAGATACTAATGAAAATAATGATTATAATAATAATAATAATAATGTTAATAATAATGATACTAATGATGATGATGATAATGATAATGATAATGATAGTGATAATGATAGTAATAATGACAATTATGATAATAACAATGATACTAACAATGATAAAAATAAGAATAATGTTAATGATGATGATTATGGCGATGACGATGACGATGACGATGTTGATGTTGATGTTGATGTTGATGTTGATGTTGATGTTGATGTTGATGTTGATGTTGATGTTGATGTTGATGTTGATGTTGATGTTGATGTTGATGTTGTTGATGTTGATGTTGATGTTGATGTTGATGTTGATGTTAATGTTGATGTTGATGTCGATGTCGATGACGATGACGATGACGATGACGATGACGATGACGATGACGATGACGATGATGATGGCAACGATGACGATGACGATGACCATGACGATGACCATGACCATGATGATGATAACAATGTTATTATTATAACTATAGTTACTATAATAACTATAGTAGTTAATACTAACAGGCAATGAAATAATAACAAACAGCAATGATAACAGTTCAAATAACGATAACAGCACCACCAACAACATGATAATGCTAGAAGCAACGTTGGAAAGTAACAACACATAAGAGACACAGAGGCAACACACGAAACCTAGAATTAGGGACAAGTACTATGCATGCATTTAACACACGCAAAGATTTTACTTACAGTTTCAGTTTTCTGCGGGAGAGAAAAAGAGAAAGAAATGTACTTTAGTTTTTTCAGAAGTAATTACAGAGATTACTGGCTGTACTATAATTATGCATGCACAAAATGAGAGAGAAAGAGTGAGAGATAGTGAGTGAGTAATTAAGTGAATGAGTGAGTGAGTGAGAGAGAGAGAGAGAGAGAGAGAGAGAGAGAGAGAGAGAGAGAGAGAGAGAGAGGGGGGGGGGAGGAGAGAGGGAGAGAGGGACAGAGAGAGAGAGGGAGAGAGAGAGAGAGGGGGGGGAGAGAGAGGGAGAGAGAGAGAGAGAGAGAGAGAGAGAGAGAGAGAGAGAGAGAGAGAGAGAGAGAGAGAGAAAGAGAGAGAGAGAGAGAGAGAGGAGGGGGGGGGGAGAAAGAGAGAGACAGAAATAAACACAGACAGAAACACAAAACCACACCTATACTCATACACTCACGCATATATATCCACCATTCCATGCCTGTACGCAAAATCACACACAGAGGCACAAGAGTACAAAAAAATAAGGACAAGAAAACAGAAAGAAAGAAAGGAAAAATGCAAAAAAAAGAAAACAAAAGAAAAAATACAAAAAAATAAAAATATCGAGGTGCAGTCTCCCCTTTCTGAGAGCGTGTGACGGCGGCGAGCGAGGCAATCTCAGTATGGGCAAGTGTCACGTCTGAGACACACCCTGGGGACTTGTTGGGGAGCGAGAGTGGGCGAATGAGGGAGGAGGGAGAGTGTGTGTGTGTGGGGGGGGGGAGGGAGGCTGTTGTGGCGGGATGGATGGTGAGGAAGCCAGCGAAGGGGAACGGAATAACAGGAATAGGGGTGAGGGTAGGATTAGGGGAGGGAGGAAGGAAAGAGGGAATTACGGAGGGGGGGAGGAAGTAGGGAGGAAGGGAGGGAGACAGGGAGGGAGAGAGGGAGGGAAGGAACGAGGGAGGGAGACAGGGAAGGAGGGAGGGAGGAGGAGGGGAAGTTGAGGAGGGAGGGAGATAAGGAATAAAGAGGGGAAGGAGGAAGGAAGGAGGGAGGGAAGGAAAAAGAATGTAACAAAGCAAGTGGGGGAAGAGGGGAGTTCAGGTAGGGAAGAATTAAGCGAAGAGAATAGTTTAGAAATATATAGGAACTGAAATAGGGATGAGGAAAGGGGTCGTGAGTTTTTGAGGGAGACGGAAAATGAAACAGAGAGGGGGGGAAGAGAGATAAAGATAGATAGATGGATAGAAGAGAGAGAGAGAGAGAGAGAGAGAAGAGAGAGAGAAGAGGAGAGAGAGAGAGAGAGAGGAGAGAGAGAGAGAGGAGAGAGAGAGAGAGGAGGAGAGAGAAGAAAAGAGAGAGAGAGAGAGAGAAGAGAGAGAGAGAGAAGCCGGAAGGGGGGAGAGGGGAAAGAGAAAAGAGAAAAAAAAGAGAAAGGAGAGAGGAAAAGGGGAGGGAGAGAAGGAGAAGGAGAGGAAGAGGAGGAGAGAGAGAAGGAGAGGAAGAGAGAGGGGAGGAGGAGAGAAGACGGGGAGGAGAAAAAGGAGGAGAGAGGAGAGAGGAGAGGAGAGTGAGAGAGGGAGAGAGAGAAGGAGAGAGAGAGAGGGGAAAAGAGAGAAGAAAGGGTAAAAAATTGAAAAGGATAATTAATGACTCCTGAAAAGGATGATGTGAAAGGGGGGGAGGGAGCAAAATTCAAATGACAGTATTTCCCTTTTCCTACGGGAAGGAAAGATTTTGAGACAGACCAAAGAATAAAATAGTTCGCGCAAATGTTTACAATCACATACACATGTACATATAAAAAGGAAAACGTTAAAAAAAACAAAAAACATACGATAAATTTGAAATTCGAAAAAGTAAAGAAAAGAACATCAAAGCATTTACCACAGATAAAAAGGGGGAAAATTACACGGGCCCACACACACACACCCCCACACACAACACACACACACACACAACCACACCACAACACAAAACAAAAAAAATACTAATACAATAAAAATATATATATATATAATAATAAATATATTTTATATATATATATATATATATAGATTTAATATAGTATATATATATATGTATAAAATATTAATAATATATAATAGTAATATATAATAATTAATAATAAATATTATAATAGTATATATATAAATATATAAAAATAAAAATTTTAAAATATAAATAAAAAAAAAAAAAAAAAAAAAAAAAAAAAAAAAATAAATAATATATATATAAAAATAAATATAAAAATATAATATAAAATAATATATTTTAATAAAATTTTATATTATATTTTTAATATATGTAAAAAAATAAAAATAATATATTAATATATTATATAAAAATTTTTTTAATATTTATGTTTTATATATATAATTAATATAAAAATTATATAATATAATTGAATATAATAATATAATTAATAATATAATTTTATTATAATAATAATATATATATATATAAAAATTATAAATATTATATATAATTATAAAATATATATAAAATATATAATAATAATATTTTTTTTTAATTTTTTATTTTTTTTTTTTAAAATATGATAAATAATATTTTAAAAATATAATATAATAAAATATAAAATTTTATAATAAAAAAAATATATATTTAAATTATATAAATATATTAGTATAAAAGTATAAAATGAAAAAATAATATAATATATTTTATAAATAAAAAATAATAAAAAATTAATATATTATTATTAAAATAAAAATTTTAAAATATATATTTTATTAGGGGTTATTATATTTTATATATATATATTTAAAATTATAGTATATAATATATATGGTATATATTATATATATATATATTTATTATATTTTATATATATATATATATATATATATATATAACAGCAACACGAAACACAAACAGGCAGACACACGGAAAACAACAACAAACATCAACAACAGCATCAAAAACTCACCTCAAGAGTGCCCCATTTGCCATCTTCGACCCGAAAGAGATCGTACGAGAAGCCGAGCTCATCCGAAAATTTCTGCAGCATGTCTATACAGAATCCCGAGCAGCATTGGTAGTAGGTACTGTTCTGTTGAGCCAGAGTCTGGTTGGTCACGCTGAGGATGGAAAGTTTTTTTGTCTTTACAATGCTGGCGATTTCAGGGGGGAAGGAGTGCAAAAGGAAGCATTATTGTGAGGGAAGAAGAAAAAGAGGAAATAGGAGAAAGAGGAGGAAGAGTAGGAATGAAAAAGAGAATAAAGTTTGGTTGGAGGGAAAGAGGGAATAGAAAGAAAAAGAGGAGGAAGGGGAAGGAAAAAAAAGTATTACTGGAAAGGAAAGTAGGAAAGGAAGAGATAGAGTAATAGGAGGAAGAAGAGGAAGTGAAAGGAGAAGAAGAGAAGGGAAGGAGAGTTGGAAGGAGAGAAAAGAGAGAGATAGACTAGTGTTGTTAGGAAGAAAAAGAGAAAAAGAAATGGAAGAGGAAGAACAAGAATAAGAAAGAGAGAATAATCGGGAAGGAAGGCTGGAAGGAAGGAGGGGGGAGGGAGAAAATTCATATAACGAAGGAGAAGAATAAAGAAAATGGAAGAAAGAGAAAGAGGAAGAATTGGAAGAAAACACTGTAGGCCGAAAGAAAAGCTGGGTGAGCGGAGATAGGACTGTCTTGTTAGGGGGGAAAGGAGGAAAAAGAGACAGAACAGGAAGACGAAGGATGGAGGAGAGAAGGAGGAAAGTTCGGGGAGTAATGAGAAAAAGTATAATGTTCCCTCTCTCTCGCTCTCTCGCTCTCTCTGTCTCTCGCTCTCTCTGTCTGTCGCTCTCTCTGTCTCTCGCTCTCTCTGTCTCTCGCTCTCTCTGTCTCTCGCTCTCTCTGTCTCTCGCTCTCTCTGTTTCTCGCTCTCTCTGTCTCTCGCCCTCTCTGTCTCTCGCTCTCTCTGTCTCTCGCTCTCTCTGTCTCTCGCTCTCTCTGTCTCTCGCTCTCTCCGTCTCTCCCCCCCCTTCTCCTGTCCTCTCGCTCTCTCCCCCTCTGTCCCTCGCCGCTCTGTCTCCGCCTCTCTCTCGCCCCTCTGCTCGCTCTCCTGCTCTCCCCTCCTCTGTCCTCCGCTCTCTCTCTCTCTCCTCGTCTCTCTCTCCTTTCCTCCCCCCTTTCCCCTTTCCCCTTTTCCCTCTCTCTCCTCCCCTCATCTCTCCTCCCCCTCTTTTCCTCTCTCCTCTTCCTCCCCCCCTCCCCCCCTCCCCCTCTCTCTTCCTCTCCCCCTTCCC
>NC_051402.1:15205364-15212864 GCF_015228065.2 Penaeus monodon
AAAAGAGGGGGAAGGGGGAATGAGGAGAGGAGAAACCAGGAGATGGGGAACGAAGAGAGGGGGAACGAGGAGAGGAGGAGGAAGGAAGAGGGAGAAGGGAAGAGGGAGAAGGAGGAGGAGGGAAAGGGAGGACGGAGGAAGGGAGGGGGGAGGAGAAGGTGAAGAGTGATGAGAAGGCGTAGGAGTAGGGAGAGGATGAGGGAGGAGAGGAGCAGACGGGGGAGGGGGGGGGGGGCAAGGACAGATCGAAATGGAGACAGTAGAGTAGGGTAAAGTAAAACAAGGTCGTCGTTACACACACACACACACACAGATACATACACACATAAATACACAAATACAGTCACACACACACACACACACACACACACACACACACACACACACACACACACACACACACACACACAAAGAGAAAGAGAGGAAAAGGCTAGAAAAAATAAAACAAAACAAAACAAAAAAAAAACAGATCCAATGAAAAGTAGAAACCCATCTTCGGGGGAGGGGAAGGGAGGGGGGGGGTGGCGCTGTTGATTCGAAACTTCCCCCAACATTTCATTTCCGGTCCTGCTGAAACCTGACGAAGGGAAAACCGCGTGAAAAACACCGGCCGTCCCTCTTGGCGTCGGCCCCAGATTGCTTTTCTCAGGAAGGCGAAGGTAATTGCCGCCGTGGCTTTGGTCCTCCTGAAGCTACTGTATGGACAATGGCATTCGTCTGTGTCTAGTTTGCGTGGACGCGGGTGTTTCCGGTTTTTTCATTCTTTTCTCTCTTATCTGCTTTCTTGTTTTTCTTCGTCACTTTTATATATTCCTCTTTATCTCTGTCTAATTGTTTGTTTGTCTATTTGTATGTGTTTGTTTATCTATCGATCTGATTATAGTATCTGTCTATCCATCTATTTATTTGTTTATATTGCTATCTATTTATATTGCATTCTCTCATAGCATATTTCTAATTACACTTAAGACATCTCTATCTATCTCTTTCTTTCTATCTATCTATCATAAAAGTATTTCATCTATGTAGTTTACAATTTCCAATCCACGCAGAACTTTGAAATGGTCTTGCCTTTGTTTGTTACCTTGCAGTTTCTCCCCCCCCCCCCCACACACACACAAAATACATTAAAGATGTTTTGACACCAGAGTTGTTACATTAGAAGGCGCACGGCATGACAAGAGAATATCGTTTGCATTTTATTTTTGCTCCTCTGCCTCGCCGTCTATTGCAGATGCCAATATAGGGGTGTGCCGAAAGGGTGTGACAGGGTTGACGTGGCTATTGGAAGGGGACGGAACATGGATTTGATTTATGAGGACTTTTTTTTGGGCGAGGATATTACAGTTTTCCTCGTGGTTTTGGCTTTGTTTCTTGTGTGATATTCACGGGGGTGGCTTTTGGTATAGGTGCATTTTAATATAGAAAATTTTCAGTCTCCGTGTTACTTTTAAAAAAAGGCATGGTTGTTAGTATTATCTATCTGAACAGCCATCTGTCCGTCCATCTATCTGTCTGTATGGGATATCTATTCACATACCTATCCGCTTGTTCATTTATCTATCTGTTTGTCCATTTATCTATCTACGTGTCGAGTAATCTATGCTTGTATATCTGAATTTCTTTATTAATCTATCTGTATATCTATCTATTTCCCAATTTAGCTACTGTATTTGATCATGTCATACAATGTCCTCTTTCTCTCTTTCCCTCACTAAATGCTTGATCACTATCTTCTTTGTGCGTTTAAAAGTCGTATATACCCTGGTTCCTTATCATGATGCAAGGAGGTGATAGTAGTATTTACATGCTTTGATATCGTCTATAACATTTTATAACCTCGTTGGGGAGTTGGAAAAGGGAAATTTCATGTGTACATGTTCTGGGTAAAATTCAGACCAATTATTTGGTTTGTAGAGATACTGTACTTAAAGAAAAAAAAAAAGTGATGATAGGCTTTTGCTATGTACATCTAGTTGCAGTAATCTACAGAACCCTGTGTTTGTGAACTTGAATGAATGCGTAACTTTTTTTTTTTTTTTTTTTTACAGTACCTTAATAATCATCTCTGTGTTCAAATATGCATTTGTGTGTGTGTATATTAACATGTATATATGTATATTTATATATGTATATACATTTATGTATATATCATATATAATATATATATTATATATTATATATGTATGTATATATATAGACATATATATTTATATATTTATATATATTTAATTATATATATATTTAATTATATATATATATATATATATATATATATATATATATATATATATATATATATATATATATATATATATTTTATAATTATATATATATATATATATATATATATATATATATATATATATATATATATATTCGCAACTGATTTGTGTGTGCAGTCATTGACTCCGGAAGAAGCAGTGAAGCGCCAAGTGGAGGGCCGGGAAGACAGCATGCAGGAGGACCAAACTCACATTGAGGTGATACTTCTCAGGCACGCCCTGCGGGGGAACGTGCTGGTATCCCGGCCACACGATGTCGTTGATCGTCACGCCCTGAGGGTCCCAGGAGTTCCATGTGCCAATCTGCGGAGAGAGAAAGAGAGAGGGATGGTCAGTGCATGGTGAGGGACATGAGGCAGCGATGTGGGAGGGGAGGAAGAGAGGATGAGGGAGAGGGAGGGATATAAGAGTCATAGAGGGAGGGAGAAAAGGAAGGAGAGAGAGGGGGGGAAGAGAATTGGGGAGATAGGAGAAATAGAGGGAAAGAGAGAAGAGAAAGAGAAAATTGGCGAGGCCGAAGTAAGAGAGAGAGAGAGAGAGAGAGAGAGAGAGAGAGAGAGAGAGAGAGAGAGAGAGAGAGAGAGAGAGAGAGAGAGAGAGAGAGAGATACATTTCCAGACATGGAGAGAGGTATAAAGAAATAACTATATTGAAAAAAAAACTAATCGAGATACAAGGAAACAAAAAAACAACAACAGGTATCAGAACCACAATTCGAGGGACAAGAACAACAAAAAAGAACAAGCATGAAGTAAAGCAACTGACTCCCTTTTCCAAATAATGTTGACACATCTGCCAGCTAAAAAAAGAAAAGAAATCTACACACACGATTCCCAAAGGAGTTTCGTATTCCACTCGCTTCCAGAACAATGATCAAGACGCAGATATACACCACAAGGAACATAATTTATTGAAGCAAATATTTGAAATAGTGAAACGTCCGAATACTGTTTCGAATCTCTATGGAGGAAGAAATTGGTTTACACCTTTTTATTTTTTGTTTATGTGTGTGTATGTGTCTTAACTCTGTGACGCGGGGTATACTTACGTGTCTTCATTGTATAACACAAGAAACAAAATTTACCGAAGCAAATATGTGAGACGGTGAAACGTGCGGCTTCTGTTTCGAACCACTAAGAAATGAGGAGTAGGCTCACATGTCTTTTATCATTATTTACTGTTTGTATTGTTTTGTTTTCCTACGTTTGCATGCATTGTCTCAACTCTATGAAGTGAAATATATTCATTTACGTGTTGTTTTATATTAACTTCTCTACACTTACATAAAAAAACAAACCAGGAGCTTTGTGCTCTCGTAAAACAGTTTCCCCGTAAAATTGTCTCCGGAGCTTCGAGCCGAGGGTCGTCTGGCGGGAAGAATTATAATGGAACACGAGGCGAAGTGGAAGAAAAATGGTGGTTCTTTGGGCGAGGATTTAGACTGTCTCTCGCTCGTATTTGCTTAAATCTCGCCCGCTTATTGCACTTCAGAATTGTTGTACAGGATGTGAAATAGAAAGATATGTGTCTGAAAACCGTATCTTGAAGTCAGGTTAATATGCGTTTCGTATTGGAAAAGTGATTTTTCGTATATTGTCACATTTGGTAAGCCAATTCGAGTTGTAAATGTTAATATTAAGTTTAAATAACTTAAATAAACAAACACACACACACACACACACACACACACACACACACACACACACACACACACACACACACACAGTATACACAGTACACGCATCTGACACAGAAAAATAACAATAACCAAACCAAAAGAACTACAATAACTCCACCAAACAACAACAATAACTCCACCAAAAGAACAATAACTCCACCAAAAGAACAATAACTCCACCAAAAGAACAATAACTCCACCAAAAGAACAATAACGCCACCAAAACAACAATAACTCCACCAAAAGAACAATAACTCCACCAAACAACAACAATAACTCAAAAAGAACAATAACTCCACCAAACAAGAACAATAACTCCACCAAAAGAACAATAACTCCACCAAAAGAACAATAACTCAAGAAAGAACCACAATAACAACCAAGAGAACCACAATACCTCCCCCCCCCCCCAGCAGCAAGTGGGACAAGGAGAGCAGCATAGCATTCCTTCCCCGAAACAGGATTAGGACTTTCACAGGTATAGAAAATGGAAGGTTCTCAGGCTCGCTTGCGCCTCGCACCCTTTCAGCGCGAAATGCTTCGGTCTTTCGGTGAATAAATTGTATGTGTGTTACCTCCGCGTTTCTAAAGTTTTAAAGGGCGGCGGCTAACGTGTGTATGTTTTTTTTTTCTGTTTATGTGTCAGTTATGGGGTTATAAAATAACTACATATACATTACAAGAAATGGGCGTAAATCGTTTTTTCTTTCGGGGGGGGGGGGATTAATCACCCTTTGATTTCAGTTGATTTTGACTTTCTGTGTATCATACGGAACGATATAGATTGTAACTTGTGATAGTCAAACTAAATGCAGTTTCATAGCCCTATATACTCTGAAACGAAACGTCTCAAAAATTTTACCCTTCTATTGTTTGAAGCAATGTTACGTTTCCTGGTGATTGCTTAGGTCATAATGCGTATTTATCTTTAAAGATTTTTCACACGTTGAGCTATCAGTCATTTAACACAAACACATTTACTCACTCACTCACTCACTCTCACTCTTACTCTCACTCTCACTCTCACTCTCACTCTCACTCTCACTCTCACTCTCACTCTCACTCTCACTCTCACTCTCACTCTCACTCTCACTCTCACTCTCACTCTCACTCTTTTCCCTTTGTTTTGGATTTCTTCTTGCGGAAGGTATCCTTTTGATGAGAAAATATAAAGTGTTGGGGTTTTGCTCCTTTTTCTGCCTTCGTGAGATGAGGAGGCTCTGTGTTATGATGTGTGTGTGTGAGGGAAAGGGAGAAGGAGAGAGAGAGAGAGAGAGAGAGAGAGAGAGAGAGAGAGAGAGAAAGAGAGAGAGAGAGAGAGAGAGAGAGAGAGAGAGAGAGAGAGAGAGAGAGAGAGGGGGGGGGGGGAAGAAAGAAAGAATGAAAGAGAAAAAAAAAGAACAGCAACAACAACGAAGAAATGAGAGAAGGCAAGAGAGGAAGATAGCACTACCAACATAAATAGATGCCGTCACTCGCCTTCACAATGCACCCCAACATTTTCACACAAAACCACATGGGGGAAGTCATTACCCTGATGGAAAAAACAAAGAAAAAAAATCTAGCGGTTCCTTGTGGGGTTATAAATCCACGTCGTCGGCAGCTAACCTGGTCGTTTTCCGGGGGGGAGGGATTAAAATATTTGCACCTAAAAGGGTCTTTGCCTCATATTCGCATAAATGTCTTTCAGAAAGTACGTTTTACACTATGTACTCTTTAGACTGGGTATGAGAAATCTGTACTTAGTTATATTATTATAATACTATTTTGTTTCTTTTTGTTGTATTTTTTTTTACACTGTTTGGAAACAAAAATTCCTTTTTTTAGCGAACAAAGTTTCCCCAAAATTTGCAACATAATTCTTATTTCTGTCGCTTAGAACATCAGGCCCACACAAGGCCTTCAGTTTTTTCCTTCCTCTCCTCTGTAATACTCCCCCCCTTCATTCCTTCTTTCCCTTCTCCACTTATTCTTTATCTTCTTCCTCACTCTCATCCCTTCTATCCCACCCCCCCTGATTCCTTCCCTCCCTCCCTCCCATTCCTTCCCTCCCTCCCTCCCTCCCATTCCTTCCCTCCCTCCCACCCTCCCTCCCATTCCTCCCCCTCTCTTTCCTTCCCTCCCTCCCCATCCCTTCATTACTTCTCCCCTTTCCTTCCTTCCTTCCCTTTCTCTTCGCCAACTCTTCTCCACCTTACTCTCCCGTCCTCCTCACCACCACCCCCTTAACCTTTATCCTCCTCCCCCGTCTCTTCACCCCCCCCCTCCCTCTTTTTCCTTATTACCACCCCAACTAATCCCATCTCCCCATCATCCTTCCCCTACAATCCCTTTATCCTATATCCCACACAACCCCTTATCCCACCCTAATCCATATCCTCCTTCCCCCCACACCTCTACCCTCACTCCCCACTCTCCACATATCTTCCATACCTCTCCCCCCCCCTCTTCCCCATCTACCGCCATCTGCAACAGACACGCACGCAACATCCGGGTCCCCGCACGCGCCGCCCGTTCGTTCTCCCGTTACAACGAAGACCCCGCTTTCGTCCGCACGCTAATTGCACCGTGCGTACCCAGCCTCCGATCAGGCACATCCCATCCCCGGCTGTCCTTCGGGTTAACTCAGGCTCGCTTTAAGGACGCCTTTGACTGCTGAGTTTGAACGAGCGTTTGTCTTCTGGAGTCGTTTTATCTAAGCTTATTCTGTTTTTGTTTTTGTTTTAAGGGAGAGGAAGAGGTAGGAAGATGAAGTGAGAGATAGGTAGGTAGGTAGATAGGTAGGTAGGTAGATAGGTAGATAGATAGATAGATAGATAGATAGATAGATAGATAGATAGATAGATAGATAGATAGATAGATAGATAGATAGATAGATAGATAGATAGATAGATAAATGAGAGAAAGCTAGAGAGATAGTGAGAGGTATAGATGGATAGATAGAGAGAGAGAGACAGAAAGAGAGTGTGTGTTTCCGGGTTTTAGTATTTGCGCACATCGTCTAAGTTTGTATAATGCTTAAAGTTTGTCTTTCTGCAGTACATGTACATTCCTCCCTCAACTCTCTCTCTCTCTCTCTCTCTCTCTCTCTCTCTCTCTCTCTCTCTCTCCTCTCTCCTCTCCTCTCTCCTCTCCTCTCTCTCCCTCTCTCCCTCCTCCTCTCCCTCTCCCCCTCCCCTCTCTCTCCTCTCTCTCCCTCTCTCTCCCTCTCTCTCTCTCCCTCCCTCTCCTCTCCCTCTCTCTCCCTCTCTCTCCCTCTCTCTCCCTCTCTCTCCCTCTCTCTCCCTCTCTCTCCCTCTCTCTCCCTCTCTCTCCCTCACTATCCACCTCCCCTTCAATTGCCCCGACTAAAATATTCTCTCAGCGACCATCTCCCCATCCATCATGAAACTGATTCGTCCCACCAGACCCTTGGCAGGAGCAGCTTGTGTTGGTTATAAGGTATTTACTCGTTGTTAAGGCGCCACAGTTCAAAGAGCGTCGTTATCTCACATCCCTAGTCATTCCCTCAGTTGTGTTTCGGGTGAGGCTAGCACT
>NC_051402.1:15227864-15232864 GCF_015228065.2 Penaeus monodon
AAATAATTGTGTATCTAGCTATATCTGATATCTCATAGTGCACTCTCATTGGCTAAAGGTGATGACGTCATTAGCTCCGCCCCTTCAATAGACCCAGTTAATATGTGCGATATTTTAAGGTAAGTGATTTTTCAGTAAGTTTTCTTTGCAAATGGTTCAATAATAACAATGGTAGAAAAATGAACGAAATCGAAGCAGACAAAATAATATAAAAAAAAATATTTAATATCTGCAGTGAATAAAGCCAAAAGGGCGGGGCTTAGCTCGGAAGTTGCCAAGTAGGATTTTCATCAAGACGCCTACCTGGTTCAAACTTCTTTGTGTTTAACTTTAACTAACTAAATCGAGGACGAAATGAATAGATGAGAGATAGATAAACGAAGTAATAAAGAGAGAGGACTGGATGAATAGATGGATTACGAATTGAAAGGGAAATAGATGAATACATGAACGAAAGAATAGATAGAGAAATAGATGAATATATTAATTAAGAATAGATAGAGAAAAAGATGAAAAAGAAACACAATGAAAGGAAAAAAAAAGAAAAGAAGAAAGGGAGAAAGAAAGACATAAAGGAAAAAAGAAGAAAGAAAAAAGAGAAGAAAGAAAGAAAAAAGTAAAGAAAGTAAAATCAAGACAAGAGGAAAAAAAATGAAAAAGTGAAAAACAAAATAAGATTTCTTAAAAAATAAATAAAGAAAGAAAATTTTGAAAAAAACAAAGAAAAGAAAAGCATCAAGACAACAAGAAAAAAAAACATAAACCAAAAACAAATAAAAAAAATATAGAGAAAAATAAAGAGAAAAAAGCAAAAGAGAAGAACAGAAGAAAGGCCAAGAAAGGAGGGATGGGCCACGTGGAATGACGTCTCTGGCCTCGTTGACGGCAGGTCGTTCCTCCGCCTTAACTCAGCGCCATCAACGGCATGCCCCGGCGGCGTCCCTGACTTAGGACTCGTTTCGCTTTCGTTGAGCTATAACGAACGAAATCGGGGACGAAATGGATTGATGGATGGACGAAGGAATAGACAGAGACGAGGGGGGGGGGGTAGGTGAATAGGTGGATTAAGAGGAGTTAAGAAGAGATTAATTTTCTCTTTATTTTTATACTTTTTTTCCGTTTTTCTTTCAGATTTTTTTACGAGATGTAATTGGTTTGATACGGAATTTATGCGACTGTTGTCGTAAGCGTGTGCGTGTGTGCGTGCGTATTCGTTTTTGTGTTTGTGTGCGTGTGTATGTGCGCGTATGTGAGCGTGTGTGTGTGTGTGTGTGTGTGTGTGTGTGTGTGTGTGTGTGTGTGTGTGTGTATGTGCGTGTATGTGCGTGTGCGCGTGTGTGTGTGTGTGTGTGTGTGTGTGTGTGTGTGTGTGTGTGTGTGTGTGTATGTGCGTGTATGTGCGTGTGCGCGCGCGCGCGCGCGTGTGTGTGTGTGTGTGTGTGTGTGTGTGTGTGTGTGTGTGTGTTTATACGATGGGGGGGGGGGGTGCTGTCTATCCCGTGGCGACTAGACGATACAACAGACTCTGAAGCGGTCAGTGGTTCCTTTCAAAAATAGTTAATGACCGAAAGTTTACTTCAGTCATGCAAAACGAGTGACCGTTGTGGGCCTAAAAGGTCTCCCTCTTCCTCTCCCTTTCCTTTTCATTCTCCCTCTCCCTTTCCCTCCCCTTTCCCTCTCCCTCTCATTCTCCCTCACCCTCTCTCCTTCTCCCTCTCATTCTCCTTTTCTCCCTCTCCCTCTTCCTCTCCCTCTCTCTCTTCCTTCCTCTCCATCTCTTTCTCTCCTCTCCTCCCAAAAGACCCCATTATATGTTTCCCGTCGTTTATACAAGATTTTCCTCCCTTCCACTGCAACCTAATTCACTGATGTTTGCGCTTGGCATTTTTAGCGCGGCTGCAACGGAGCTTAAGTAAGGCAGAACGAAGCTTCCGAAATCGGCGGGTAGGAGAGGCCTCGATACGGGCGAGAATATTGAACAAATCAGTGTTCCCTTGTTAATGATCGCTGCGGATTTCGTTGTTGTTATTGCTGGTGTGGTTGTTATCCCTGTCTGTTCGGTTATATATGTTTATGTCTAAATGTGTGTGTGTGTGTGTGTGTGTGTGTGTGTGTGTGTGTGTGTGTGTGTGTGTGTGTGTGTGTTTGTGTGTGTGTGTGTGTGTGTGTGCTTGTGTGTGTGTGTGTGTGTGTGTGTGTGTGTGTGTGTGTGTGTGTGTGTGTGTGTGTGTGTGTGTGTGTGTGTGTGTGTGTGTGTGTGTGTGTGTTCATTTATCTATCTAAATATTCCCTTATCTATTTTTTATCACAATTTCTCTATTCATCCATTCAATTATTTGTTTATCTATTTATCTATTTACATATCTATCTTTAGTTTTGTTGCCATAGTTATTCTTATTATTCACATCGCAGTCGTTATTCTTCTCTTCTCGTAGTTGTTTATTTGTTTACGATGTTGCAGAAGTATTGCAAAATAATAAACATTCATCAAAATTAGTAAATAGTAAACAATATAGCAAATAGTAAACAAAATTAGTAAATAGTAAATAAAATTAGCAAATAGTCAACAGAATTAGCAAATAGTCAACAAAATTAGCAAATAGTCAACAGAATTAGCAAATAATAAACAAAATTAGCAAATAGTCAACAAAATGAACAAATAGTCAACAAAATTAGAAAATAGTAAAAAAAAAATAGCAAATAGTAAACAAAACTAGCAAATAGCAAACTAAATTAGTAAACAGTAAACAAAATTATTAAATAGTAAACAAAACTAGCAAATAGCACACAAAATTATTAAATAGTAAACATAATCAAATAGCTGGCAAATTACTATAGAACAGAGACATAACCCAAAACACAGGATCTGACGTATACACTACTATAAACCAGACAGATAAAAGGCAGACAAAATAAACAAGAAACTCAAGACATAAAAGAGGAAAGAGACACACGAATAAACAAGGAAAGATATATATAGAGAGAAAGACAGAGAAGTAACTTATTGCAGTAATTCGGAGTCAAAAGCTATACTGAATCTCTACGCCAGCTCTTTGTAATCAAGGACTCATTAATGTTACAGCTTCCTTATGCAATACGGTGTACCCTTTGAGATGCTTTAATTGCAGAATTTAACATAAGGGGTTGCAATGTACGCACCACTTTTTTTTCTTTTTTTGGCGTTATATACAGTGATAAGCTGCAAATGATATACATCCCATGAGATATTCACCATGAGAGAGAGAGAGGGAGAGGGAGAGGGAGAGAGAGAGGGAGAGAGAGAGGCAGACAGACAGACAGACAGATAGATAGACAGAGAGAAAGAGAAAGAGAGGAAAAAGAGAGAGAGAGAGAGAGAGAGAGAGAGAGAGAGAGAGAGAGAGAGAGAGAGAGAGAGAGAGAGAGACAGACAGAGAAATAGATAGACAGAGAGAAAGAGAAAGAGAGAGAGAAAGAACCTATCATAACTACAGAGAGGGAAAAAAATGGCCACAAAATTCCCCAAATCTGTTTGGAGAAGGTGGGGGGAGGAGTGGGTGGGGGTTTTATGGGGAGGAGAGGAGGGGGACAAGTTGCGTTATATGCACGGGCGACGCTCATCTAGCTGTAATAACCTCTCTGTACTGAACACAATGGCCTAACCGACCCTCTTGACATTTATGAATGACACTTATTTGTTCTGCCTCGGGCGCTCAGCAGGATGGGGGGGGAGGGGGAGAAGGCAAGGGGGGGTGGATGCGGGGAGGGAGTGGAGTGAATGCGGGGAAGGGGGTGGGAGAGGGTGGATGGGGGAGGGAGTAGGGTGAATGCGGGGAGGGGGGGGAGAGGGGAAGGGAGTGGGAATGCGAGGGAGGGAGGTGGATGGGGTGATTGAGGGTGGGGAGGAGGAAGCGGGGGGGAGGTAAGAGGGAGAAGGACGCAATGAATGCAGGAGGGGGAGGGGAGGCAGAAGAGGGAGAAGAGGGGGGGAGGCAGAAGAGGGAGAAGAGGGGGGGAGGAAGAAGAGAGAAGGGGTGGGGGGGGAGGCGGTTATCGTGTGGTCGGTGATAACATTGGGGTGCTTGTGTTGTTCCCCAATGAAAATCACTCGAGCGTGTGTGTGTCTCTCTCTTCCATCATTAGATAAACGATGGGGAAAGGCGGGGTGAGGGGGAGGTAGGGAAAGGGGGGCGGGGGAGAGGAGGAAAGGCGGGGAGAGGGAGGAAAGGAGAAGGGGGGGGGAAGGCGGGGAGAGGGAGGAAAGGCGAGGAGAGAGGGGGAGGCGGGGGGGAGGGGAGAGGGAGGAAAGGAGAAGGGGGGGGGGAAGGCGGGGAGAGGGAGGAAAGGAGTGGGAGGAGGGGAAAAGAGGGGGGAGGGGGGAAAGGCGGGGGGAGGGGAAGGAGAGGAGGAAGGAAGGAAGGGAGGATAGCAGATCATGGGTGTGGGGTGGGGTGTGTGGGTTGAGGGGGGGGAAGGGGGCGTGGGATGAAAGAGAGAACCGAGATAGATAATAGGTTCGGAGAGGAAGGAACAAGGAGATGCCATGTATTGGCGGCCCTTGATAAAGTACAGGAATGTATTTGATAGGGAGTTGCTGTAATGAGAAATATGTTGGATGGTTTCAGTCTCTAAAAAAAAAAAAAAAAGAAAAAAAAAAAGAAGAAAAAAAGAGGGAGGGAGGGAGGGAGAGGGAAGGGAGAGGGAGAGGGAGAGAGAGAGAGAGAGAGAGAGAGAGAGAGAGAGAGAGAGAGAGAGAGAGAGAGAGAGAGAGAGAGAGAGAGAGAGAGAGAGAGAGAGACAAAGGGGAAAAGAGGAAAACAAATTTTCGTGATCAAAATTTCTTCAATTTATTTCCGATGACTCGTCAGTCTCCTACATAGGTTTTCCAGGACTTCTTATCTCTTTTACCTATTAAGCATACATAGTTTTGTCTTCACAAATTACATACTAAGAATTTCGGATAACTGGCCAAAAGTCAACCTTCTTTTTCTTCAAAGTCCTAACTTCCACGGCATTAACCT
>NC_051402.1:15242864-15249359 GCF_015228065.2 Penaeus monodon
CTTCCTATAAATTCGTCACATATTCTCTTCTCTCTTCTTCCTTTCATCCCAGAGCGGTATTTCTCCATTCATCATTGTCCCCGACGAGTGAAAGTGCCTTTTGAGACGTCAGGAGACCGTCTCACAAAAGCATTTAATGAAATCATTCGTAAATCAGAGAGATATCAATTTTGTTCGTGACGTGGAGTGAAATTACTGTTTATTTGTGATGAATATTTGGAAGAGGGGGGTAAAGAGAGGGAAAGGGAGAGGGTGAGGGAAAGATAGAGGGTGAGGGAAAGCGAGAGGGAGAGGGAAAGGGAGAGAGGGTGAGGGAAAGAGAGGGATGGGGTAAGGGAGGGGGAGGGGGAGGGGGAGAGGGAGAGGGAGAGAGGTAGAGGGTGATGGTAAGAGAGAGAGGGGGAGAGGGAAAAAAGAGGGAGAAGGAAAGGAAGAGGAAGAGGGAGAGAGAGAGAGAGGGAGGGAGAGCGAAAGAGAGGAGGTAGTTGAAAGGGAGAGGGAGATGAAAAAGAGGGAAAGGGAGAGGGAGAAGGAGGAGAGAGACGAGTAGTAGAAGGCAAGGGAGAGGGAAAGGGAGATAAAGATTGAGAGAAAGAAGGAGAGAAGGAAGGAAAAAAGGAAAGAAGAGAGAAATGAAGAGAAGAAAAGAGAAGAGAGAGCGAGGAAAAGTAATCTAGGTTAATATTGAAGCGATCGGTCTAATGTAGGTTATAAACGTAATATACTAGCCTATAGTGTAATAGTATGTCACCCGGGATAGACTTTTATTGAAATATGTGTGTACGGTACTGTATATGCTGCAAGGTGTAATAACGTAATGGGTATGTGATGAGTGCTTTCGAGGTTAAAAATATTATTAAAAGAGAGAGAGGCGGGGTACGAGGGAGGTAGAGAGGGTAAACAAGAGGAAAGGGCGAAAATAGAGGGAGCAAAAAATAACAAAAACAGAGATAGGGAGTTAGAGAGAGCGAGAGAGAGAGAGAGTGAGAGAGAGAGAGAGAGAGAGAGAGAGAGAGAGAGAGAGAGAGAGAGAGAGAGAGAGAGAGAGAGAGAAAGAGAAAGAGAAAGAGAAAGAGAAAGAGAAAGAGAAAGAGAAAGAGAGAGAGAGAGAGAGAGAGAGAAGAAAGGAAGAAAGAGAGGGAGGAAGAGAGAGGGAAGTTGGGGAGCAAAGACCATTATCCTGAAAAATGTCTCCATAGGCTGCGATCAAGCCAACGTAATGCATCACGGCGATCTATGTTAAGTAGGCAGGAAAAAAAATCGAAGATGGCAATAAATCTATCAGTGGCCCTCAAATCCTCCCCTCGGCCCTCCTTCACGCATCCTCTTCCTCTCTCTTTTTACTCCTTCATTATCCCTTCGCCTCTTACAATCCTTGTTTCCTCAATTAAACCCTCCCTCTCTCACTTTTTTTTTTTCTCTCTCTCTTTTTCCCCCCTCTTCTCTCTTTTCTCCCCTCTTTCTCTCTCTCTCTCCCTCTCCTCTCTCTTTCTCTTCTTCTCTCTCCCTTTCTCCTCTCTCTCTTCTGTCTATCTATTTCTCTCTCCCTCTCTCCCTCCCTTCCTCTCTCTCCCTCTCTCTCTCTCTTTCTCCCTCTCTCTTCTTCTTCTCTCTTTCTCTCCCTTCTCTCTCTCCCCTCTCCTCTACTCTCTCTCCTCTCTTCCTCTCCCTTTCTTCCCTTCCTTCCTCTTCCTCTCTCCTTCCCTCTCCCTCTCCCCTCTCCCTCTTTCTCTGCCCCTCTTCCCCCTCCCTCTCTTCCATCCCTTCTCCCCTTCCTCTTACCCTTTCCCTCTTCCCCATCCCATCCCTTCCCCTACCCCTACCCCATCCCCTCCCCCTAACCCCTACCCCTAACCCTACCCTCCCCCTACCCCTTTTCTTCCCCTTCCCTCCCTAACCCTCCCTTTCCCCAACCCCTTCCCTCCCTCCTAACCCCCTCCCCCTACCCAGTTCACCTACCCTACCCCTTTCCCCTAACCCCTAACCCTCCCTCCTAACCCCCTCCCCCTACCCAGTTCACCTACCCTACCCCTTTCCCCTAACCCCTATCCTTCTCTCCTAACCCCAAACTCCTACCCCCTACCCCCGGCCCCCTCCCCGCCCCTACCTAGCGACCCAATAAATCACACCCCATTCATTTTATTTCTCACCGAGGGCGGCGCAAAGTGATCGCCTTGGCAACCTCGCCCTCAGCGCCGGAGACGGAGAGCAGGTGTGGGGTTTCGACCTGGGGCAAGAATGGCAACCGGGATGGCCTATTAGAGATGGCCACCGGGATGGCTTAGTAAAGATGGCAACCGGGATTGCCTGGTTAAGATGTCAGTCAGGATGGCCTGGTTAAAAGTGACGATATATGACCTGGTAAAATGGCAACAAAGATGGCCTGATAAAAATGGCAACCGATATGACCTGGTAAAATGGCAACCGATATGGCCTGGTAAAAATGGCAACCGAGTTGGCCTGGTAAAAATGGCAACCGATATGACCTGGTAAAATGGCAACAAAGATGGCCTGGTAAAAATGGCAACCGAGATGGCCTGGTAAAAATGGCAACCGCCTTCGTCTGGGCTGAGAGGAGGTTCCGTGTTGGCAAAAGCACGGCTTTGTTTCTTGGGGTTTTCTTTACCTTCCCTTCGCTCTCAGTCTCTCTCTCTCTCTCTCTCTTCTCTCTCTCTCTCTCTCTCTCTCTCTCTCTCTCTCTCTCTCTCTCTCTCTCTCTCTCTCTCTCATCTTCTCTCTCTCTCTCTCTCTCTCTCTCTCTCATCTTCGAATCCCTCTCCCTTCCTAATCAAATCGAACCAAGGACCTATCCATACCCCCTCCCCCCCCTCTCTCTCCCTAATCGAATTGCATCCCGTATCTCTCTCTCTCATCCCGACCGCCATCTTTCCTCCCAGTCGATAGGTTAATCTATCTAATCTATCTCTCCAGTTTAATTTGTCTATCTAGTGTATCTCTATCATCTCGCTCGCCTTCTTTCCCCCAGTCGACAGCCTAATCCCGGCTAATTTATCCATCTAATTCATTTAAACTATTTATCTAATCTATCCCCCCCCCATCCCGCACGCCCTCTTTCCCCCAATCGACGGCTAATCTATCTCTCTATCTCTCTGTCTATCTATCTATCTATCTATCTATCTATCTATCTATCTATCTGTCTATCTATCTAATCTAATCTCTCTAATCTCCCTAATCTCTCCCGGCCGCCCTCTTTCTCCCAATCGCCATTCACATCCCGGCTAATCCCATATCAAAGCGCCATCTCTCCAGCACATGTCTCAGGCGCAGTGGCAGCCGCGGCGGGAACTAGCGATGAATATTCCTGTTGCTCGCTCGCCTTCCGTTCCCTGTTGCAAGATCCGGCTGTTGGTGTTGCAGGAGAAAATGGGAAGGGGGGGGGGGTGGCGGGGGAGAAAATGGTTGGGAGGGATGCTGTTTGTAATCGTTAGGTTTTTGCTCTTTCGGTCTGGGTTGGTGTTTGGGTGTTTGGGTGTTTGGGTGTTTGGTGTTTGGTGTTTGGTGTTTGGTGTTTGGTGTTTGGTGTTTGGTGTTTGGTGTTTGGTGTTTGGTGTTTGGTGTTTGGTGTTTGGTGTTTGGTGTTTGGTGTTTGGTGTTTGGTGTTTGGTGTTTGGTGTTGGTGTTGGTGTTGGTGTTGATGTTGATGTTGTTGTTGTGGTTGATGTTGATGTTGTTTGCTTTGAGGTTACTGAGTGTTTTTGTTTCTTTTTTTGTCTAATATGCTTTCTTTTTTCTTTTCTTTTATCTCGTTCCTTCCTTCTTTCCTCTTTTGCTAACCTTCTTTCTTACTTTTTTTCTTTCTTTCTCCCCCTTTCCTTATATCTCTCCAACGCCTTCCCTTTTTATCTGCCTCTTTCCTTCCCTCTCTTCTCCCCTCTCCCCCCCTTCCCTCCGGCCTTTCCCTTCACTCACACTCTTTCTATCTCTCTCTCCCTCTTCCTTTTTCATTCAGTCTTACACCCATTCCCTTTCTCTCCCGAAATCCCTCTCAGTCTCTCCCTCCTCCTCGTGACGGATGTGGATGTCGGATCCAAATCCCTTTCTGCCCCCCCCCCCCACCTTCAATCCTCGATCCCTTCCCCTCCATCCTTATCCTCCCCCCCCCCCACCGACCCTTCTTCTCCGTCCTTATCCTCGATCCCTTCCCCCTCCATCCTCCTCCCCCCCCCCACCGAGCTTTCCCCCTTCCCCCATAACCCCCATTCCCAACCCCCCATAACCCCCCATCCTCGCCCTCCCGACCCTCCCCCCCCCCCTCATCCCCTCATCCCCCCTTCCACAATACCCCCCCCCCCCCATCCACCCTCCATAAGCGTTTTCGATTTCCGCCGATTTGTCCCGCTGGAGAGAATCAACGAAGAAGAAGAAGAAGAAGAAGAAGGGGGGGCAGAGAAAAAAAAAAAGGGCAAGAAGAAGAAGAAGAAGACAAGACCAAGCAGAGAGAAGCAAAGCAGAAGAAGAAAAAGAGAAGAAGAAAGACGAAGAGAAGAAGAAGAAGAAGAAGAAGAAGAAGCAGAAGAAGAGAAGACGAAGAAGAAGAACAGAAGAAGAAGAAGAAGAAAGAAGCAGAAGAAGCAGAAGCAGAAAAGAAGAAGAAGAAGAAGAAGAAAAGAAAAGAAGAAGAAGAAGAAGAAGAAGAAAGAAGAAGCAGAAGCAAAGATGCAGAAGCAGAAGCAGAAGAAGAAGAAAAGAAGCAGAAGAAGAAGCAGAAAGCAGAAGCAGAAGAAGAAGAAGCAGAAGCAGAAAAGAGAAGAAAGAAGAAGCAAAGCAGAAGAAGCAGAAGCAGAAGAAGCAGAAGCAGAAGAAGAAGAAGAAGAGAAGAAGAAGAAAGAAGCAGAAGAAGAGAAGAAGAAGAAGAAGAGAGCAGAAGAAGAGCAGAAGCAGAAGCAGAAGAGAAGAAGAAGAGAAGAAGAAGAAAGAAGCAAAAGAAGAAGAAGAAGAAGAAGAAGCAGAAGAAGAAGAAGAAGAAGAACAAGAACAAGAACAAGAACAAGAAGAATAAGAAGAAGAAGAAGAAAAGTTCCCCTCACGCCTTCAGTCGCGCATGGGGCAAAGGGGAGAAAAGAGGGAAAATGGAAGAGGAAGAAGAAGATGAAAATAAAGAAGAGGAAGGGGAAAGGTGGAAAAAGGAGATAATGAAAACCGGGAGGAATGATGGATAATTCCTACCCCAATAGAAAGGAAAATGCAAATAGGAATCAATTAGAGACTGTGAAATACTTTTTTTTTTTAAATATTCATCACTGTTTAATACCGAATTCTTTTTGTTTTGTATTCTTTACCATCTTTTTTTTTCTTTTTTTTTTCTTTTTTTTAAGACATCTTTAGTCATTTTTACTCTTGCTTCCTTTTCCAGCCGATTCTTTTACATACGCACGTGCACACAAACATCCACATACACAATCAAATAAACCTGCGCCATCAAACAAACACAAGCTTTCGTACACACAAATACAAAAACACACAGGCACACATACGCATAAACACAAATACACAGGCCTACACACATAAAAACACAAGAACAAACACACACACAAGCACACGTACACAAATATAAAAACACAACACACATAACACAAAACACAAAAAAACACACACATAAGCACACGTACACAAATATAAAAACACACAGGCACACATACGCAGAAACAGAAACTCACAGGCCTACACACAAACACAAAAACAAACACACACACATACACAACAAAAACCGCTGCCTGTAAACTCTGCATCAAATTCAGAAACGTAATGATCATCGCCCCGAGAACAGGCTCGGTTGTCACCCCTTTTCCCCCAAAACGAACCGACATCTGTATTAAAAATAGATCTGTTCTACCTTCATAAATTCAGCATTTTTATGGGTCAAGTTTATTACCTTTCTGATGCTGATCTCTGTGAAACAAATGCATCAGGATATTATTCGGATGAGAGGATATTGCAGTAGAGGGAGAGGGAGAGGTAGAGAGGAAGAGAGGGAGAGGGAAAGGGAGAGGGAGAGAGGGAGGGAGGGAGAAGGAGGGAGGGAGGGAATAGGGAGAAGGAGGGAGGGAGGGAGAGGCGGAAGGAGGGAGAGAGAGGGAGGGGGGGAGGGGGGGAGGGAGGGAGGGAAGAGAGGGAGGGAGGGGGGAGAGAGAGAGAGAGAGAGAGAGAGAGAGAGAGAGAGAGAGAGAGAGAACAAGAAAAAAAGGAGAAAGAGAGAGCAAGGGAAAGAGAAAGAGAGAGAGAGAAGCATAGTTATTACTCATAGCTTTCATCGCCACATAATCCTCATATCAAGAGCTTTTGAAACTCTATTATACGATCAAATAAAACAACAATATTGCCAAAAAAATTCTCGGACATTTTTCATAGAACATTTCTTTTCTAAAATATCAAATATCAGTCACACACACACATACACATTCTCTCTCTCTCTCTCTCTCTCTCTCTCTCTCCTTCCATCTCCTCTCCTCTCTCTCTCCTCCTCTCTCTCTCTTC
>NC_051402.1:15271851-15281851 GCF_015228065.2 Penaeus monodon
CTTTCCCCGGAAGTTTTTGGGGGGAGGGAAAGGGCTTGGGGGGGAAAAAAAAAAAAGTGGGAAAAAAAAAAGGAGAAAGGGGGGAAAAAATAGAAAAAAAGGGGGAAAAAAATTTGGAGAGAAAAAAGAAAAAAGGAGGGGGGGGGGGGAAAAAAAGGGGAAAGGAGGGGAGTTGGAAAATTTAGGAAAGAAGAGGAGAAGCGAGGAGAGAGAGAGAGGATGGGAGAGAGAGGGGATGGAGGGAGGAAAGGAGGAGAGAGAGGGGATGGGAGAGAGAGAGAGAAAATGGAGAGAGAGAGAGAATGGAGAGAGAGGATTGGAGAGAAGAAGGGAGAGAGAGAGGAAAAAGGAGAAGGAAGAGAGAGAGAGAAGAGAGAGGAGGAGAGAGAGAGAGAGAGAGAGAGAGAGAGAGGTGGCGAGAAAAAGGTATTTGGGGTGTAGGAGAAGTAGAGCAGTAAAAATTAAAAACACACAGCCTTTAAATTTTCATATAAAATCCTCCCAACCACAAACACATACAAACGGAAAAAAACCCACCACCACACCATAACCCCACCACCAGCACCACCAACAGCACCCCCACCCCCCATAAACCCCACCCCACCAGCCCCCAACCCCCCACCACCACCCACCCCCCACCACCACCACCACCACCACAACACCACACCACCCCACCCCACCATCCCCACCCCACCACCACCCCCACCCCCAACCACACCCCCACCACCACCACCCCCAAAACTATGACCAAAAAAAAGAGCCGGGGGGGGGGGAAGGGGGGACACCCGCGTGGCACAGGTGGCGAGGAGAGGCGGCACGCTGAGGGGGGAGGGCGGGGAGCCACGAAGAACTGTGACATTGAAGAAAGGCGGGGGAGGGGAGGGGGGGGAGGGGGGGGAGGGGGGGGGGGGAGAGGGAGGGAGAGGGGGGGGAGGGGGGGAGGGGGGGGGAGGAGGGGGGGGGGGGGGAAAGAGACGATTTCGGGGCTTTTTTTTGAGATTTTTCCCCGGGTTTAAGCTAGGGGGGAAAAGGGGGGGATGGGGAAAGGGGGGCGGGGGAACGAAAAAGAGGCAAGGGGGGGAAGAAAAGACCCCAAAACGAACCAAAAAAAAAAACCCACAAGGGGAAAGAAAAAAGGGAAGAAGCAGGCAGACGAAAAGAGAAACACAAAAAAAAAAAAGGAAAAAAACGAAAAGGGCGGGGGGCGGACGGGAAAAGGGGGGCCGAGGGCGCACGGCCGCGGGGGGCCGGGCACGGCGGGGGGAGAGGGGCGCAGCCCGGGGCCACCGGGGGGGACGCCAGGCGAGGGGGGGGGGGAACAGCGCGGGGGGGGGGGGGCCGGGGGGGGGGGGGGGGGGGGGGGGGGGGGGGGGGGGGGGGGGGGGGGGGGGGGGGGGGGGGGGGGGGGGGGGGGGGGGGGGGGGGGGGGGGGGGGGGGGGGGGGGGGGGGGGAAAAAAAAAAAAAAAAAAAAAAAAAAAAAAAAAAAAAAAAAAAAAAAAAAAAAAAAAAAAAAAAAAAAAAAAAAAAAAAAAAAAAAAAAAAAAAAAAAAAAAAAAAAAAAAAAAAAAAAAAAAAAAAAAAAAAAAAAAAAAAAAAAAAAAAAAAAAAAAAAAAAAAAAAAAAAAAAAAAAAGAGAAAACAAAAAACAGAAAGGGAGGGAAGAGAGAAGAGAAGAGAGATAGAGGAGAGGGGAAGAGAGAAGAGAGGAGAGAGAGAGAGAGGAAAAAAAAAAAAAAAAGGGAGAGGAGGGAGAGAGAGGAGAAAAGAGAGAGGGGGAGAAAAGAGAGAGAGAGAGAGAGAGAAAAGAGGGGAAAGAGAGGAAAAAAAAGAGGGGAGAGGGAAGAGGAGAGGGGGGAGGGAAGGAAAAAACCGGGAGGAAAAAGAGGAAAGAGGGGAAAGAGGGGGAGGGAGGGAAAAGAGAGGGGGAAAAAGAGAGAGAGAGAAAAGAGAGAGAAAAAAAGGGAGAGAAGAGGGGAGGAGGAAGAGGAGGGGAGGAAAGGAGAAAAGAGGAGCGAGAGAAGAGAGAGAGAGAGAGAGAGGAGAGAAGGGGAGAGAGAGAGAGAAAAGGAAGATGGAGGGGGTGGGGGGAGAGAGAGAGAGAAGTGAGGGGAAAAGAGAGGAGGAAAAAGAGAGGGGAGAGAGAGAGAGAGATGAGAGAGGGGAGAGAGCGGAGAGGGAGAGAGAGAGAGAAAGAGAGAGAGAGAGGGGGAGGAAGGAGAGAGAGAGAGGGGGAAAGAAAAAGAGAGAGGGGAGAGAGAAGGGGAAAAGGAGAGAGGGAGAGAGAAGAGGGAGAGGAAAGAGAGGGGGGAATGGGGAGAAAAGGGGAAGAGAAAGAGAGGAAAGAAAGGGGGAGGAAAAGGAGAGAGGGGAGGAGAGGGAGAGAGAGAGAGGGAAGAGAGAAAGAGAGGGGAAGGGAAGAGAGAAGGGGAGAGAGAGAGGGGGAGAGGGGAGAGAGAGAGAGAGGGGAGAGGGAAGAGAAAAGGAAGAAGAGAGAGAGAGAGTTTGAGGGGGAGAGAGAAAAGGGGAGAGAGAGGGGGAGAGAGGAGGGGGAGAAGAGGAGGGAAAAGAGAGAGGGAAGGGGAGAGGGGGAAGAGGGGGGAGAGAGAGAGAGAGAGGAGAGAAAAAGAGAGGAGGGGGGAGGGGAGAGAAGAGAGAGAAAAAGAGAAAAGGGGAGGGAAGAGAAAAAGAGAGAAGAGAGAGAGGGAGGAAAGAGAGAGAGGGAGAGGGGGAAGGAGAGAGAGAGAAAAGGAGAGAGAAGGATAGAGAGGGGAGAGAGAGAGAGAGAGGAGGGAGAGAGAGAAGAGAGAGAGAGAGGGGAGGGGGAGAGAGGGGAAAAAAAAGGGGGGGAGAGAAAAGAGAGGGGGAAAAGGGAGAGAGGGGAGAGAGAAAAAGGAGAGAGAAAAGAGAGAGAGAGAAAAGAAGAGAGAGAGAAAAAGAGAGAAGAAGAGAGAGGAGAGAGAGAGAAAAAAGGGGGAAAAGGGAGGAAAAAAGAGAAAAAGGAAGAGGGGGAGAGGAAGAGAGGGGAAGGAGGGAGGGGAGAGAGAGAGGAGGAGGAGAGAGAGAGAGCGAGAGGAGGAAAAGGGGGGGAAAAAGGGGATCGGGGAGAGAAGAGAGAGAGAGAAGAGAAGAGAGAGGGAGAAAAAGGGGGAGGAGAGGGGAGGGGAGAGAGAGAGAGAGAGAGAGAGAGGAGAGAGGAGAGAGGGAAAGGGGAGAGAGAGAAAAGAAGATGGAAGAGAGGAGAGGGGAGAGAGAGAGAAGAGAGGGAAAGGAGAGGGGGAGTTTAGAGAGAGAGGGGGAAAAAAGAAAAAGAGAGGGGAAAAAGGAAAAGAGAGAAAAGGGGGAGGGGGAAACAGAGAGATAGAGAGAGGGGAAGATGGGGGAGACAGGGGAAAGAGAGAGAGAGAGAGAGAGGAGAAGAGAAAAGAGGAGGAGAGAGAGAAAAGGAAGAGGGGAAAGGAGAGAGAGAGAAAGGGAGAGAAGAAAAGGGGAGAAAAGAGAGAAAAGGGGAAAAGAGGAGAGAGAAAAGAAGAGAGAGGAGAGGAAGAAGGGGAGAAAAAGGGGGACGGGAAGAGAGAGGGGGAGGAGAAGAGGGGGAAAAGAGAGAGAAAGAGGAGAGAGGAGGAGAGAAAAGAGAGAGAGAGGGAGGAGAAGAGAGAAGAGAAAGAGAGAGAGAGACGGGAGAGAAAAAGGGGAGAGAGAAGAAGAGAGGAAAGAGGGAAGAGGGAAGAGAAAAGAGAGGAGAGAGGAGAGAGGGGGAGAAAGGGGGGAAAAAAGGAAAAGAGAAAAGGAGAGAGAGACAGAGAAAAGGGGAGAGAGAAAAGGGGGAAGAGGAGAGAGAGGGGGGAGAGGAAGAGGGGAGAAGAGAGAGAGGGGAAAAAAGAGAGAGAGAAGGAGAGAAGGAGAGGAAAAGAGGGGGAAAAAAAAGAGAGAGAGAGAGAGGAGGGGAAGAGAGAGAGAGGGAAGGGAGAGAGAGGAGGGAGATAGAGAGAGGAGAGGAGGGGGAGGAGAGAGGAGAAAAGGAAAAGGAGAGAGAGGGGAGAGAGGAGGAAAAAGGAGAGGGGGAGAAGAAGGGGAACGGAAAAGGGGGAAGGGAAGGGAGGGGAGAGAGGGAGAGAGAGAGAGAAAAAGATAGAAAAGGGGAAAAAGGGGGAGAAAAAAGGGAAAAGGGGAGGGAGAGAGGGAGAGAAACAGAAAGAGAGAGAGATGAGAAAAAAGAGAAAAGGGAAGGGAAGCGAGAGGGAAAAGAGAGAAGGGGGAGAGAGAGAGAGGGGGGGAAGAGAAGAAAGGGGAGAGAAAAGAGAGAGAGAGGGGAAAGAAGAAAACAGGGGGTAGAGAGAGAAGAAATGGGGAAAAGAGAGAAACAGAGAGGGGGAGAGAGGGGAAAAGAGGGGGCGGAGAGAGAGAGGAGAGAGATAGGAAAAGAGGGGGAGGGGAGGAGGGGAATAGAAAAGAGGGAGACAGAGAGGAGAGAAGAGAAAAAGGGGGAGAGATGAGAGAGAGAGAGAGAGAAAGAAGAGAGGGGGGAGAGAAGAGAGAGAGAGGGGGGGGGAAGAAGAGGAAGAGAGAAGAGAAAATAGAGAGAGAAAGAGAGATAAAAAGAGGAAGGGGAGAGAAGAAAAAGGAGAAAAAGCCCTAGGGGAGAGAGAGGAGAAGAGAGAGAGAGAAGGAAGAGATAAGAAGAGAGAGTAAAGAGATAGAGGAGAGAGAAGAGGGGGAAGGAGGGGAAAATGGAGAGAGGAGAAGAGAGAGAGAGGGGGGAAAGGGGAGGAAATGGAGAAGAGAAGAAATGAGAAGAAGAAGAGAAAGGAGGGAAAAGAGGGAAGGATACGACAAAGAGAGAGAGAGAGAGAGAAAGAAAAAGAGATAAGGGGGAAGAAGAGAGAGAAGAGAGGAGGAGAAGGAAGGGGGAAGGAGAAGAGGAGATGAGAAAAGAGAGAGAAAAAAATTAAAATTTTTTAAAGAGTGGAGGGGAAAAGGGGAAGGAAGAAAGGGGAAAGGGGAGAAGGGAAGAGAGGAGAAGGGGAGAAAAGTAAAAGAAAAGGGGAATAAAAGGGAGAGAGAAAGGGGAAGAAGAGAGAGAGAGGAGAAACAAGAGAGGGGAGGTAGAAGAGGGGAGAGAGGAGAGAGAGAAGAGAGAAAGAGAAAGGGGAGGAGGAGATAGAGAGAAATGGAAAAGGGGGGTTTTTGGAGGAAAAAAGGAAAAGGGGGAAGAGAGAGAGAAGAAGAGAAGAAAGAGAAAAGGAAAGGAAGGGGAAGAGAGAGAAGAAAGATGAAAGAGAAAAGGGGGAAGAGGAGATAGAGAAGAGAGTGGAGGGGAGAGGAGAAGATAAGAGAAAGATGGGAAGAAAGAAGGAAGAGAGAAGAGAGAGGGGGGGAGAGGGGAGAGGGAGAGAGAGAGAGAAGAGAGAGAGAGAGAGATAGAGAAAGAAAAAGAAAGAGAGGAAAGAAAAAGGGGGAGGGGGAAGAGAGAGGGAGAGAAGGGGGGAAAAAGGAAAGAAAGGGGAGAGAAGAAGAGGGGAGAGAAGAGAAAGAGAAAAAAGGATAGAGAGGGGGGAAGAAAGAGAAGAGAAGGAAATAAGGGGATAGAGAGAGAGAGAGGGGAAGAGAGAGAAAAAAAGGGGGAAAAGGGGAAAGAGAAAGAGAGGGAGAATAAGAAAAGGGGGGAAAAAAAGGGGTAGGGATGAAGAAAGATGGAATAAGGAGGGAAGAGAAAAATAAAAGAGAGGAGAGAAAAGGAGAAAAAGAGGGGGAAGGAATGAGGATTAAGAGAAGAGAGAGAAAAAAGGGGGAAAGAAAAGAGAGAAGAAAAAGGGGGGAAAGAGAGAATGGGGAGAGAGGAGAAGAAGATAAGGGAAAGAGAGGAGAAGAAGGAAATAAAGAAAAAAGGGGGAATAGGAGAGAGGGGAAAAGAGAGGGGATAAAGAGAAGAAATAAGAGAAAAGGGGAGAAAAAGGAGGAAGAGGGGAAGGGGAAGGGGGATTAAAGGGGGAGAAAAAGGGGGGGAAAAGAAAGGGGGAAAAGAAAGGGAAAAAAAGAGGAGAAAAAAGAAGAGGGAAAGAGATAAGAGAAGAGAGAAAAGAAGAAAAGAAAGAGGAGAAAAGAATGTAGAAATAAAGAAAGAGAGAAATAAAGAGAAAGAAGAAGAAAGGGAAGAGAGAGAGAGAGGAAAGATAGAGAGAAAAGAGGAGAAAAAATGAAAAATAGAAAAGTGGGAAAAGGAAAAGAGAGAAGAGAAAATAGGGAAGAGGGGAAGAGAGAGAGAGAAGAGAGTGGAAGAAGAAGAGAAGAAGAGAAAAGAAAATAGGAGAGAAAGGGGGAAGAGAGAAGAGAGAAAGAGAGAGGGAAGAGAGAAGAAGAAGAAAAAGAAAGAGAAGGAAGAAAAAGGAAGAAGAAAACAGAAAGATAATGGGATAGAAAGAGGGGAGAGGGGGAAAGAGAAGAAAAATTAGAGAAAAAAAGGGGGAAAAAGAAAGGGGAAGAGAAAAGGAGAAACAGGATGGGAGTAAAGGACAGAAAAGGGGAAAAAAGAAGAAGAGAATAAGAAAGGGGGAAAGGGGAGAAAAATGGGTAGAAAATAAAAGAAAAGAGGGAGAGAAAGAAGAGAAAGGGGGGAAGAGAAAAGAAGAGAGAGAGAATGGGAAAAAAAAGGGGGAAATAGAAAAAGGGGATGGAAAAAAGGAGAGAGAGAGAGAGAGAAAAAGAGAGATATAGAGAGAGAAAGGGGAAAAGTAAGGGAGAGAGAGAAAGAAAAGGGGAGGGGAATGAGGAAAGGAGAAGGGATAAAAAAAGGGAGAAAGAGAAAAGGGAAAGAGAGATAAAAGAAGGGGAGAGAGAAAGAGATAAGAGGGGGAGAAAAAAGAGAGAGAAATAAAGAAAAGGAAAAGGAAGGAGAATAAATGAAAAAAGGAGAGAAAAGGGGGTAGGGGGAGATAAAATAGAAAGAGAGAGAGAAGAAGAAAGGGGGAATAGAATGTAAGAGAGAGGGAAGGAGAAAAAGGGAAGAGAGAGATATAAAGGGGAAAGAGTGAAAAGGGGAAGGAGATAGAGAGAAAGAGAGAAGAGAAATAGAGAAAAGGAAAAGAGATAGGGGGATAGATATTAAAAAAGGGGAAAGAGGGAAACTAGAATTTAGAAAAATAAAGGGGAAAAAGGGGATAGAAGAAAATAGAGGAGGGGGGGGGGGGGAAAAAAGGGGAAAAAGAGGATAGAAGAGGGGATAAAAAAATAGGAGGGGAGAAGGAAAGAAAATTAGGAGAAAATAAAAGAATGACTATTATAAAATAATTAGAGATAAATAAATAAAAGATATTATATAGATATAAGAGGGGAGAAAAGATAAAAATTTTTTTAAAAAAAGAGGATATGGGAAAAAATAAAAGACTGGTTTTTTTTTGGGTAATAAAAAGTTTAAATAGAAAAAAAGGAAAAAAATAAGACAGAAAAAAAGGAAAAAAGGAGAGATAAAATAATATATATATTTTAGAATTAATAAAAAGGATTTTATATATATTATAATAATAATGAAATATAAATGGATAAAATAAAAATAAAAGAAAAAGATATTAATAGAAAAGGAAAAAAAAAGAGATATATTTTAATAATATATATATATAATAATTGTAAAATATATAAAAATTTTAGATATAAAAATTATATATAAAAATGGGAACTTTATAGAAAATATTATAGAGATAATAAGGGATAGGATATAAAAAATTTAAAATTTTAAAATTAATATAAAAATTATAATATATATATATTAAGACCATAATATAATAGATAATAGAGAGAGAGAGAAAAGAATAGAGTTTAAAATGGGTTAAATATATATGGAATATATATAAATATATATATTATAATATAGATATATAAATCTATGAAATAAAATAATTAGATATAATAAATATTATATATAGGGAAAATTTTAAAATATATATTATAGGGGTAGGATATAAATAAATATAATAGATAAAAAAAAGGATAAAAGGAGAAATGATTATTAGATAGAGGAAAATAGAATATAATTAAAATAGAAAATAATTTTATTTTAGATAAATATAGATTTTATGAAAATATATAGTAATAAAATTTTAATTTTATATAATTTTAAAAGATATAAAGAGAAAAATGATAAGAGAGTTTGTAAAAGTTTAAAAATATATATATTTTATAAAAATAAAAAAATATATTTTATATAATAAAATATATATAAAAATAAAAATGTAAGAAAAAATATTATAATAAAAATTTTTTATAAAAAATTATAGATATATAATTTAAATATTTATATAAAAATATATATAGTTAATAAAATTTTAAAATATAAAAGAGAGAAAATATATTTTGAAATATGGGAAAAGAATATAATTTAAAATATATATATATAAAATATAAAATATATATAGATATATTATGGGAAAGATAATATATAGAGAGAGATGGGGTTAAAAAAGAGAAATATTATATATAGATAAGAAAATTAGAAAATAAGATAGAATATATATGAAAATAATATGGGGAAAAGTATAGATAGGAGAGAAAAAATATAGATAGATAGAAAAAATATATAGATATATATTTTTAATAATAAATATATATTTTTGTAAAATATAAAATATATATATAAATATATATTTTTAATAGATAATATAGATAATTAATTAATAAAAGAATATGTATTATTTTATATATTTTAAGAAGATATATAAAGAGATTTAAGATAAAATTATATTAGATGATAGATATAGTTTTGTAAAATTATATAGTATATAAAATATAAAATAAAATTTATGGTATATATATATATAAAAGATATTTAGAAAATAATATAGTAATATAAGAGGAAAGTTTGGGGAAAATAAAGAATATTTTTATATAATATAAGATATAAAATAAATATGAATATGATAAAGAAGATATGTATATGATTTTAAATAGTAAAATTATTAGAATATAAGAAATAGATTAAAATAATTTATATAATTTTAATATTTTTAGATAATATATAATAAATATATATAGGTATAATAAAAATAAATATAAAATAATATATAAGTTTAAAGATATATATATTAAAATATTAATATAGATTTTTAATATAATATATAGAAAATTTTTATATATATATTATATATATAATATAAAAAAATTTTTTAATATATAGATAATAATGATAAAAATATAAATAGATATAGATAATATATTTTATTAAAATTTTAAATTTTTATATTTTATAATATATATTAATATATATAATAGATTATAAAAAGATATAAAAGTATATAGATTAAAAGAAAAGATATATATATAAAAAGTATTATATATATATAAATATATATATATAATAAATTGGGGAGGAGAAAATTTTATAAGGGATATGATTTTAAAAGAGAAGTATATAGGAAAAGATTTTAAAATTATAGAATATATATAGAAAAGAGTTGAATATAATATAATATAAAAAATATATATAAATATAATAATATTTATAGATAAAATATATATATAATATATATATTTTATTTTATATGATATATTTTTTTTTATAAAAAGGATATACTTTTAATGGAAAATAAAATTATTATATATTATATAAAATATAAAAATAAAATATTTATATATAATTTTAAAATTATATAAACATAAGTAAAAATATATAGAAAATTAATGATATAAAATTATATATATATAAAAATATACTAAAAATTTTATATATTATATAAAATAAATTTTAAATATATTTTATTTTAAAAGATTTTTAATATATAAAAATTTTTAAAATATAAAGTTTATTAAAAAATTTTATAAATATATACTTTTATAAAAAGAAAAGGGATATATATTAAAAAAATTATAAAATTTTTAAATTAAAATTTTAAAAATATTATATATATTTTATAATTTTAGAAAAAAAGATATATATATAAAAAAATTTTAAAAAGATATATATAAATATTTTTTATTTATAGATAGATATTATATTATATATATATATATTAT
>NC_051402.1:15291851-15296851 GCF_015228065.2 Penaeus monodon
TCAGGGATGCAAATGGAGTATTGAAACACCAGAGCGCCTACAGGTGAGTTCTCTCTGTTTCGCAAACTTATTCCATGTGTTGATTGTGTTTGGATGTATCGTTCAAGGTTGAAAGATCATGAAGTTGTATCATGTATCAATTGGTAAAGGATTTGTACATTTCGTAAATTGAATGTGTGATATTGGCTTCTCTGCTTCATGTAAACAGATTTGCTGCATGTTGTGCAATGATTTCAGTATTTCAATATAAAAATTCACAGTTTTTTTTTTCTTTTCTTTTTCTCGTTTTGTTTTGACAAGTTCTAATTAATGGACTAAAATTCTTTGTGCGGTCACAGTGAATATTTTGCAAATGAAAAAAACTGTTACCTGCGTTTGCAGTATCATTCAATTAATTATATACTAATGACCTTACCTCAGCTATATCCCTTTACATCTGAATACATTGGGACAGGTCAGTAAGCTCAACCAACTTATTATCATTATCATTATCAGTATCATTATCATCATTATTATTATCCTTCTTATTGTCATCATTATTATCGTTATTATCATCATAATCATTATCAATATCATTATCATAATTATAATTATTATTATTATCCTTCTCATTGTCATCATTATCATCGTTATCGTCATTATCGTCATCATCATCATCACCATAATCATCACCATCATCATACTCACCATAATTACTCTCATCATCATCATCACTATCATTATCATTCCACTATCACCATCACCATCATCACCATCATCATCACCATGTGTATTCTCCACACACTTAAATCAGAATCCCAAAATGTAACTATTAAAAGCTAGTAATGACCAATGTCATCATGCGCCTGATATCGACTCTGGAATTTCATGCTATAGAACATTATTTTCTGTTTCTAGCTTAAATTTTTAAAAAAATGTTTATTCATTTATGTTGTTGTTGTTATTATCATTGGTATTCATTATTATTATTATTATTATTATTATTATTATTATTATTATTATTATTATTATTATTATTATTAGTTATTATTATTAGTTATTATTATCATTTATTATCATTTATTATCATTATTATCATTTATTATTAGTAGTATCATTTATTATTATTATCATTTATTATTATTATCTCATTCTTATTATCATAATTATCTAAAACTCACTAGATCTTGCTACGACTGCAATAATAATGTATAATTTTGGAAAAGCAATTGACCAAAGGCCCTGCAATGAGAAAGGTGTAAAGGTCTTCGAGATATTGCAATTGTTATGTTGTGAAGCAAAAAAAGTTACCACGCTTTTTATTTAACAGTAAACACGTTTTAAACATGAATATAAAAGCAACGATAATGCGGTGGTGTAAGTGATTCTGGGATATGAATGTACTTCCAGAAAATTTATTCTATATCGTAATCGATATCATTATTACTCTCCTTATCGTTCTTCTTATCATTATCACTATCATCATTTACATCACTTCCGTTATTATCTCACCATCACCATTATCATTATCATTATCAGCACCACCATCATCATCTTTATTATCATAATCACCATCACTGCCACCATCATCACCATCACCAATCTTTATTATCATAATCACCATCACTTTCACCATCACTGCCACCATCATCACCACCATCATCAGTCTTTATTATCATAATCACCATCACTAACACCATCACCACCATCATCACCATCGTCATCATCATAAAAATTATGCCAATAGAGTCACATACATCATTACCATCGCTAGCATAGTTGCCCAACGCTGATATCTGCATAAATATCAGTAATTTGATTGCAATTATGTTGTGATTATGTTCGTTGATTAATTAAGCTTATTATTATTATTTTTTTTTTTTTTTTGGGGGGGGGAGGGGAAGAGTTTAAAATACAAATCGCTCATACCCCATGCATAAATCGTAATATCAAAAATCAATGAGGACAATATCTAAGGATAACGCTTATTTGTTGAAGCTTTGATTCATTTATGCGTTGAATTACTTCATTAGTTATTATTCATTATTAATCAATTATTTCTTATAATGACGAGAATATCATTAAGAATGTGATGAAAACTGGTGCCATTATTTTTGTTTGTTTGTTTGTTTTTATGTTTTCTATATTGTTTTTTTTCTATATTACAGATATGATATTGGTGCTCAGATTAGTTTATTAGTGTTATCACTATATAATGGTAATGATATTTTTGTAGCATAAGTACCTTAACAGTGAAGCGTTAAGACGAGAAGAATCTGAGATGCAAGATGGTAAGAGTACACATACATGAGAAGATGAGAGAGCAGAGAAGAGAGAGAGCAGAGCAGAGAGAGACAGAGACAGAGAAGAGATAGAGAGAGAGAGAGAGAAGAAGAGAGAGAGAGAGAGAGACACAGAGCAGAGGAGAGAAGAGAGAGAGACAAGAGAGAGAGAAGAGAGAGAGAGAGAGAGAGAGAGAGAGAAGAGAGAGAGAGAGAGAGAGAGAGAGAGAGAGAGAGAGAGAGAGAGAGAGAGACAAAGAGCCAGAGCCAGAGAGAGAGAGAGACAGAGACAGAGAAGGGTAAAAAAAAAAAAAATCACGGTTTACAAAATTATGCAGATGTGATGGTTTCCGTGAACAAAAGAGCGAATAAATCTTTGTGCACTTAAACAGCCACATTACATTTTATTGTACTTAAATTACGTGCGCCATCTTTATCGAGGCCATTATCACAATTCACTGGCAATGGATATAAAGGGTTAGCGATCGCCACTTAATGACCTGATTATGATGGTTAATAGCTTAATTTCTGGCTGTCTATGTGTTTGTAGTTTTTTTTTATCATTTTTTTTACTTTTACAGCTTCCCTTGTCTTCTTTTTGTTTTTATTCCTATTACCTTTATTTTCCTTTTTTTATCTTCTTTTTTCTCTTCTCTCGTCTGTTTTTTTTTTTCTCTCTTATCTCTTCTCTCTCTTCTCTCTTTTCTTTTTTTCTTCTTTTTTTTCTCTCTTCTCATTCTCTCTTCTTCATCTTCTCTCTTCTTCTTCTCCTGCTTCTTCTTCTTCTTCTTCTCCTGCATCTTCTTCTTCTTCTTCTCCTGCTTCTTCTTCTTCTTCTTCTCCTGCTTCTTCTTCTTCTTCTTCTCCTGCTTCTTCTTCTTCTTCTTCTCCTGCTTCTTCTTCTTCTTCTTCTCCTGCTTCTTCTTCTTCTTCTTCTCCTGCTTCTTCTTCTTCTTCTTCTCCTGCTTCTTCTTCTTCTTCTTCTCCTGCTTCTTCTTCTTCTTCTCCTTCTCCTTCTCCTTCTCCTTCTCCTTCTCCTTCTCCTTCTCCTTCTCCTTCTCCTTCTCCTTCTTCTTCTTCTTCTTCTTCTTCTTCTTCTTCTTCTTCTTCCTCTTCTTCTTCTTCTTCTTCTTGTTTATTTATTTAATATTTCCGTCTTTTCCTCACGACACCAAGAAAAGTGAGATTTTGCGATAATTGCTAATTTGCGTTTTGTTATTTTCAATTCAGAAAATATGATCAATGCATTGCACGCTGAGTAAAGAGCGGATTGCACATTCATTTTTGGAAATTGCAACACGCTGGCAAAAATGATCGTGTATACAAAAAGTCCAATATGTTCAGCGTATTGCACTGTATTTTCGTTTTGCCACAGCAATTTATATCGAATTATGCTATTGCTGTGTTTGATTATTTATCAGTCTATTGCATTTGCACACCAAGATTAAAATTATTTTAGAAAAAGAAGAGAGAAAAAGGGAAAATAATTGTATGCGTAACCACCCACACCCGAACAAACACACATACACACACACACACACACACACACACACACACACACACACACACACACACACACACACACACACACACACACACACACACACACACACACACACACACACACACACCTTAAGCGACTGACAATAGGCGCTGAATCAGACACTTTTGGAAATTTGGGCAAATGACAACCCTTCAGAATGACGTCACGGCGAATCTTCATTTTAAAGGTATGTTGTATTCATTAAGGCCCCGAACGCATGTCGATGTTTTTGTTTTATTTGACTTTTTTTCTTCTTCTTTCATATGTTTCTGAAAAGGAATTTTATCTTTTTCTCTTGCTTTTTTATTTAGCTACATTCTCCCTATCTCCCTCTCTCCGTCGCTCCCTCTCTCTTTGTCCCTCTCTCCCCTTCTCTCCCTCTCCCTCTTCCCCTCTCCTTATCTCTGTTCTCCCTGTTTTCTTTCTTCTCTCTCTCTCCCTCTCTCCTTTTCTCCCTCTCTACTTCACTTCTCTCCTTCTCTCATTCTCTTAGTCCCTCACTCCCTCACTCACTCTCCCCCCCTCCCTCTCTCCCTCTCCTCATCTCTCCCTCTCCTCATCTCCCCCTCCCTCCCTCTCTCCCTCTCCTCCTCTCTTCCTCTCCCCCTCTCTCCCTCTCCTCATCTCCCTTCTTCTCCCACAATACCCAACTACCTACGTACCCCCCACACTGTTTTATACTTACGCCCTCGCTCTTTTGTCGCGTCCTTTTCCTACCTTTTTTCCTCCTCGCTGAGCTTCCCCCCCCCCCCCCTTTCTCGCAGCACTATTGGACATGCGAGAGCTGGTGATCACTAAGCACAATCCACGATCTGCTTTTATGGCCTAAACATGCAAATATGTGTGGCTTCAGAGATCCCAGTAATGTAATGTAATGGAGGTGAATGTTATTAATAGCATCTATGAAACGGCAAAGTTTTATGCTTTTTTTGTGGTGGTGGTGTTGTATCATATTTCATTTCTTCTTATTTTTTTTAATGGGATCTGGTTCATTTTCTCTTTTTAATTATATTTTGTATCTGAATTCTTCGTTTGTTTGTCTGTCCGTTTATCGTTATCCTACCCCCTTCTCGTTCTCTCCCTCTCCCTCTCCCTCTCCCTCTCACTCTCACTCTCACTCTCACTCTCACTCTCACTCTCACTCTCACTCTCTCTTTCTCTCTCAATATGTCTTGTATATCCTTTGTTGTTCACGA
>NC_051402.1:15299351-15309351 GCF_015228065.2 Penaeus monodon
GTGTGTGCGTGTGTGCGTGTGCGTGTGTGCGTGCGTGCGTGCGTGCGTGCGTGCGTGCGTGCGTGCGTGCGTGCGTGCGTGTGTGTCTCTGTCTGCCTAAGTATCGAGCTATCTTTTTTCTATATGTCTGTCTGTCTGCATTAACTCTTGTTTGTGATATGAGATCATGAGACCATCCTAAGAAAAATAAAGAAGAAGAATAAAGAGAAAAGAAGAAGGAGGTGACAGTGAGAGGAGGAGATGGAGAGAGAGAGAGAGAGAGAGAGAGAGAGAGAGAGAGAGAGAGAGAGAGAGAGAGAGAGAGAGAGAGAGAGAGAGAGAGAGAGAGAGAGAAGAGAGAGACAGACAGACAGAGAGAGACAGACAGACAGACAGACAGACAGACAGACAGTCAGACAGAGACAGACAGACAGACAAAGAGAAAGAGTAAGAGACAGACAGACGAAGAGAAAGAGTAAGAGACAGAGAGAGAGATGAGCTGGAATAACAATAACAACAGCGGAGAGAAAGAACAGCCAGAGAGTTCGCTAACGTTTGCTCCCGGAGTTTATCACGTGGAATGAACTTAAGCGACCTGAGCTAAGTTTCCTCATGAGAACTTGTCCACGCACTATGGCGTTCGAGAAACGTTCTATCTATATCACTTGGCGCGTTCCCTTGTCTCTGGGTTTGGAACGAGAGACTCTCTTTCTCTTGCACTCTTTCTCTTTCTCTTTCTTTCTCTCTCTATCTCTCTCTATCTATTTATCTCTCTGGTTCTGGTTCTCGGCTTTCAGTTCTCCTTCTCGTTCTCTGTCTCTTTCTCTTTCTTGTTTTCTTTCTCTTTTTTCTCTCTCTTTCTTTCTCTTTCATCTCCTTCTCCCTCTCCTTCCTCTCTCCCATTCTCCCTCACACGCATCTCCCCCTTTCTCTTCCTCTCTCTCTCCCTCTCTCCCCCATTCTCCCTCACACGCATCTCCCCCTTTCTCTTCCTCTCTCTCTCTCCCCCATTCTCCCTCACACGCATCTCCCCCTTTCTCTTCCTCTCTCTCTCCCTCTCTCCCCCATTCTCCCTCACACGTATCTCCCCCTTTCTCTTCCTCTCCCTCTCCCTCTCTCTCCTATTTTCTCTCACACGCATCTCCCCCTTTCTCTTCCTCTCCCTCTCCCTCTCTCTTCCATTCTCCCTCACACCTATCTCCCCCTTTCTCTTTCTCTCCCTCTCCCTCTCTCTCCCACTCTCCCTCACACGCATCTCCCACCATCTGTTTTCTCCGATAACGACATAGCAACACTCCAGATAATTAACTCAGGGGGTTACTCTCGGCACCTCCTGTAGACGCAACATGTGATTCTGCGTTTCAGCATTGTCTTTTGCAATGTTGAAACGATCTGTTTCCTTATCCCTTCTTCCGTTTTATTTTCTGTTTGTCTGCTTCTGATTTTTCTTACCGCTTTTTTTCTTTGTTTCTTCCTATTCGTTTGTACTCTTTTCCTTAGTTTTCTCTTTGTATTATTTATTATTTTTTTTGTTGTATTATCCTATACTTGCTGTTTCTTCCTTTTCTTCGTTTTTATCCATTCATTCCTTTATCCTTTCTGTCCTTCTCCTCCTCCACTCTCTCTTTTCTTAAGTTTTCTCCTCTTTCTCTATTCTCTCCATTTCCTCGCGTCCTCTCTATGCGTTTATAAATTTTCCCCGAGTGCTTTTGCCTCCAGTTCCTTCCTTCTCTTCTTGTTTTTGTCTCTCTGTTCCTTCTCCTTCTCCGTATTCTAATCTCCTTATTCTTCTTTTCTTTTCTATCATCTCCCTCTTACTTCTTTATCCTCCTACTACTGTATCTCCTTCCTTCCTTTGGTTCTTTCTTTTACCACCCATCCACCTCTTTCTCTATCTCTCTTGATCATCTTTTCGCCCTATTCAAACCTTCTTCTTGTGTCTCATCCTTCTCTTTATCTGCGTATGGTATGCCTTTGTGTCCATCGTCATTTTCTCTTCGTCTCTCTTCCTCTTCCTTTTCTCCCACGTTTCCTTCTCATCCATTCTATCCTTCCACATTCAACCTCCTTCCTCACATTGCTTAGAAAACAGAAAAAAAAAAAACAGTCTTCAGCTTTTTTAACTTCTTACCTTATTATCATCTCCAAATAAGGACAAAATAAAAGCAAATGAAACGAAAGAGGAACCAGTTAAGAAAGTAAGAAAAAAAAAAAAAATAGCGAAATAAAAACAGTTTCGTTCTTGACTGTTATTTGATCATCGATTTCTTCTTCTTCTTCTTCTTCTTCTTCTTCTTCTTCTTCTTTTCTTAAAACCACGAGATATAAAAGGAGACAGAGGTGAAAGCGAAACAGGAGGAGCAAAGAATCTATTCAAAATGAAAAGAATCTGCTTTTCTTTAGTGTTGTTTGATTACGGAATTTTTTCAAACTTTTTTTTCTCTCTCTCTCGCTTCTTCCTTTATCTCTTATTTATTTATGTATTTCTTTAAAAAAAAATATATCTATAAAGAGAGAATATTGAGACGAGGGGAAAAGTAAGAGAAAAAATTAAAATAATGAAAATCTGTTCTTAAAAGAATATTCAGGGCAAGTTTCAAGAGTCGATTGGAGGAATAAATTGTTATTCTCATATAAAAGATGTATGTATATATATATATATATATACATATATATATATATACATATATATACACATACATATATATACACATATACATATATATACACATATACATATATACATATATACATATACATATATACATATACATATATACATATACATATATACATATACACAATAAATTATATATATATATATATATATATATATATATATATATATATATATATTATCATTATTATTATTATTATTATTATTATTATTATTATTGGACTGAAAGATAAATAAAGAGGAGAAGGAAGTAAGATTAAAAACGCGTCTAAAGGAAATTAGCGACGCCACCCTATACAGCTTGAGGGACATAAACGAGAGTCTCTCGCGCTGACCTCCTGCCTTACCTCCTCCTTGACCCTCGTCCTGGCCACTTCTGTGACCTCTTCCCTGATTTTCTCCTTGACCTCTTCCCTGAACCTCTCCCCTGCCCTCCTCCTTGACCTCTTCTCTGACCTCCTCCTTGGCTTCTTCTCTGACCTCCTTCTTGAACTTCTTTTCCTTGCCTTACTCTCTGTCCTCTTTTATTCTTTCTTCTCTCTATGTCTTCCTTTATTTATTTATTGTCCTTTCATATTCTTTCTTTCTTTCTTTCTCCGCCTCCTCCCTCTCTCTCTCTCTTTCCTTCCCTCCCTCCCTCCCTCCCTCCTTCCCTCTCTTTCACTCTCTCTCTCTCTCTCTCTCTCTCTCTCTCTCTCTCTCTCTCTCTCTCTCTCTCTCTCTCTCTCTCTCTCTCTCTCTCTCTCTCTCTCTCTCTCTCCCCCCCCGCGGCGACTCCTGACCCATATAATAACTTAACAGCTGATCCAAGATGAACCGCCGCCACAGTCCATCAAGTCCATTTCCGCGTCCACAAGCCCAGTCCTTTCGCTTCCACCAGCGTGCCGCCACAGCTGACAACCCCTTCCACCCAGTCCCTTTGCTTCCAACCCCTGCCACCCATCCCCTTCGCTTCCACCACAGCTGACAACCCCTTCCACCCAGTCCCTTTGCTTCCAACCCCTGCCACCCATCCCCTTCGCTTCCACCACAGCTGATCCCTTCCACCCAGTCCCTTTGCTTCCAACCCCTGCCACCCATCCCCTTCGCTTCCACCACAGCTGACAACCCCTTCCACCCAGTCCCTTTGCTTCCAACCCCTGCCACCCATCCCCTTCGCTTCCACCACAGCTGACAACCCCTTCCACCCAGTCCCTTTGCTTCCAACCCCTGCCACCCATCCCCTTCGCTTCCACCACAGCTGACAACCCCTGCCACCCAGCCCTCTTCTGCACCGGGTACCGACACAGCAAAACTCTCGCCGCCTCACTGCTGCTGTATCGACCGAACAACTCTCAAGTCCGTCTGTCTGTTCTGCTGCGGAGACACTGCGAGGGACTGCTGTTCATCTGCCGGCGGGCTTTTGCTGTTGTGTGCGCGTGGCTGTTTGCGTTCTGTTGTTTTAGTGGTGCTGAGTGGTGTTTTAATCTTTTTATTTGAATGGTGTTGTTTGAGTGGTGTTGTTTGAATGGTGTTGTTTGAGTGGTGTTGTTTGAATGGTGCTTTTTGAGTGGGGTTGTTTGAGTGTTTATGTGGTGTTGTTTGAGTTCTGTTGTTTACGTGGTGCTGTTTGTGTGGCGTTTGTTTATGGGGTGCTGTTGGGCTGTTTGTGCGGTGTTGTAACGGTGCTGTGAAGTCTATGACCGTAATGATAATCACGGTGATCTTTGTCCTATAGATGCGGTGTTTGCCTGTTTTGTTCCTTCCGTTTTGTGTTAAGGTTTAATGGTACAACAGGTCGTTTGTGGGAAATGGGAAGGGATAAGACGTTGAGACGAGATGCAGTCTTCAGATCGCTGTTATGTGAAAAGGAAGAATAAAATAACATGTATCTGGCAAGTTTCTTGATACAATTGAATAATTCATAGTGTGATATAGCGACAGAAAGCTTGCCGATGGTAACATATCTGTTAAAAGTATTCTCTTGCAACAGCATATGCAAAACGAAGTTTTATCCCTCAACATTCCCAGCGCGAAACAGTCCCGGTTCAGCGCCGACACATCTCTGGTGCTCCGTTGTGCAATCTCGTTTCCCTCTTTAGTTAAGCGCCCTGAGCTCAAGTTTGCGCGATGTTTGTCTTTGAAAGATGTTAATGCCCTGCTTTTGCTGGCGGAATGAGAAAATATGTTTTCTTTCGGAGCTGGATAACTTCCTGCTATTTCTGGCGGCGCGTGGCTTGAAGCCCAGTCTTCAGTTTGCCCTGCATTGAGAATACAGCTCCGTTTGCATTTGTCTCATGTAAAATGTAGTTAACTTTCCTTTTTGAAAGAAATGCTGAACATCGGTCGCTGTTGCCACCTTGGGCTTCGTTCCCCGTTTTCCCTTTTACTTCTCTTTCGCCTTCCTCCTTTTTTCTTGTGCCATCCTCCTCTCCCTCGTTCGCTTTCATTCCCTCTCGTGGTCCTTGTCAATTCTCTTTCCTTTGAGCTATCCCTCTATCTCTTTTTCCCTTTCCGTTACAAAGGGGAGTTTCACAGGCATCCCTTTCTTTCCCCTACCTATTTTAGCCCCCTCCCCATTTTCTTTCCTATCAACTTCTCCCCCTCTCTTTCCGTCTCTTCATCCCCCTCCTATCCTATTAAACGATTCAGTATCCCCTCTTTCCTTTTTCCGCTCCCTCACCTCCCACCCCCTCGTTTCCCCCTCCTTCCATCCCTCTCCTCGTTCCCCTCCCTTCATTTCCTCTCAGTCCCACCCCTTCACTTCCCCTCCTTCCCTCCCTCCCTCCCTCTTCTCCTCCCCTCCCTCCCTCCTTCCCCCCGCCTCATCCCAATCACACCATGCTAACCCCCCCATCGCTGTCTTATACTGTCACTCTTCCGAACTCTTGTTACCATAACTCAGCCCTGGGAGGCCCTCAGAATAACCCGGGCAAAAGGAACATTATTTACGATATCAAACCACTGAAGGAGGTGTGCGTCTTACGTAATATCGAAAAGTTTTAGGTTTACCCTTACTGACATAATTAACGTCGCTGTTGCTATTGCTGGTGTTATTTATTTGTTAGCATTCCTTTTATCCCTGAATTTGTTATCATTACTCTTAACTGTTTGTCTCTATATCGTGATTTTCATTGTCATCATCATCATCACTATCGCCACCTTTGTTATCCTTATCTTCATCGTTCTGTTAGCATTAGTATTAAAGCTGTTACTATTGTATTATTACTGATTTTGTGCTGTTGAATCTGTTATTATTAATGTCATCTTTATCTTTATCATCGTATTTGTCAATTGCTATTCCTATTATTCGTATCATTACTGTTGTTATTGTTATTGTTGTTAATTATAATGATGATAATGCTAATAATAATAATAATAACTTCAATATTAATAACATCAGTAATAATAATAACAGCATCACTAGTAATAACAGCAATAATACTATCAATAACAATAAAAAATAATAATGCTAATAATAACAACAATGATGATGATGATGATGATGATGATGATGATGATGATGATGATGATGATGATGATGATGATGATGATGATGATTATTATCATTATTACTATTACTAAATCATTATTATCATTACCATTATCATCATTATAAATATAACCATAATCAATATCCTCATTATCGTTATTATTACTAGTACTATTGTCGTGATTATAACATCTACTGTTATTATCCTTCTGTTATCGTGATTCCAAAAATAAGAGCTTTACCCACAATAAATAAAGAATGAGTGAGGGCTTTATTTTTTAAGTGGATCGCCAACTTCCGTTTCCAATTCGTTTTCTTAAAAATTGGGAAATTAAACGAAGTGGCATCTCGTACGTAAAGGCAAGAAAATGCATGAATGTCAGTCAGAGCAATCAGCTGATCGACCTATAATCTCTTCCCCTCCCCCTCCCCCCTCCCCTCTCCCCCTGCTTTCGCCTTGAAATTGAAAGTTTGTGAGGGTGAAATAGTTTATTAGATATAAGCAGTTTGCAAGTACTGTCATATGCAATTTTTGCAGTCTGACCGGGATTTTTGGTATTTATGTATACCTTGAAAAGCTTTATATATATATATATATATATATATATATATATATATATATATATATATATATATATATATATATATATATATATATATATAAGTAAGAGACGAAGAAAACACAGACACACACACACACGCACACGCACACGCACACGCACACGCACACGCACACACGCACACACACACACACACACATATATATAATCTTCGCTGCCTTAACTTCATCCCGAAGAAGAGTCATGCACTTAAAAAAAAATATTTAGCCTTATCCAAAATTCGCTTTTTCGTTTCCCTTCTTGCACTGGTCAACCCCTACCCCCCCCCCCCCCCCTTCCCTCCGCGAACGTCCCATATCAAGCCGAGACGCGGGTCATTATTTTCCCTCGCAATGAGCTGTGATTCGACTCCGCATGACCAATCAGCGGCCTGCATGCGCCAACGTGCTCGCTGAATGGCGGAGCAACGGCAAGAATCACTCAGTCCGCACACCTTCGCCAATTTGCTCCCAGATATTGCAATTCTCCTCGCGTGCCTCGCTATCCTCGCCTCGTACAATATGTCCTTTAGCGAAATACGTGGAAGTCGGAAAAAAACTGATCCTATCCCGACAGAACGACGGATATATTCCGCTGAATAAAATCCGGATTGAAAAGTTAACGACATGCTTGCCCGGACCGGGTAGGGAAAGGTGAAGGGGAACAGAGGAAGAGACATGGAGGTGGGATGTAGGGTAGGGTGCGTGATGGAGAGAGAGAGAGAGAAGAGAGGAGATAAGAGAAGAGATAGAGAGATAAAGAGAGAGAAGATAGAGACATGATAGAAAGAGAGGGGGGGGCAGTGCGGAACGACTAGACCAGCGCGGCAGGCACACACAGACAAACAGATATAGAGAGTAGAGAGAGAGAGAAGGATGAGAGAGAGATAGAAGAGAGAGTAGAGATAGAGATGAGAGAGAGAGAGAGATAGAGAGAGAGATAGAGAGAGAGAGAAAATAGAGAGAGAGAAAGAGATATAGAGAGAGAGAGAGAGAAGATGATATAGATAGAGAGAGATATATGAGATAGATAAGAAAGAGAGAGAGAAAAGAATACATCAGATGAAGAGAATGAAGAAGAGATATAATAGAGAGATAGAGATAGATAGAAGAGTACAGATATAGTAGAGATATATGAGATAGAGAGATAGAAGATATATGATAGAATAAATATAGAAAGATCATATGAGATATAGAAATATAGACATATAAAGAAAGATAGAGTAATTAAATACATATACATATGGTTAGATATGAGAGATGTGTATGCCGATAAGAGTAAGAGAGATAACAGAGAGAGAGATAGATGCAAGTAGATACGGAAGAGAGAGAATAGATTGAGAGAGAGATAGATAGTAGATAGATAGAGAGATAAGGAGATAGAGAAGAAGAAAAGAATGAGGATGAGGATATAGATAGAGATATAGAGAATAATAAATAGTTATATAGAGAGAGAGAGAGAGAGAGAGAGAGAGAGAGAGAGGAGGGAGAGACCAGAGAGAAGAGAGAGAGAGAGAGATGAGAGAGACGAGAGAGAGAGAGAGAGAGAGAGAGAGAGAGAGAGACAGACAGACAGACAGACGACAGACAGATAAATAACATAAATGAGAATGTAGAAAGAGAGATCAGATAAGAAAAGAGAGAGAGACAGAGATAAAATATATAATACCGATAGAAAAATGATATAGATATAGATAGAATATAGATATATAGATAGAGATGATATAAAAGAGATGATATAGACAATAGAGAAGAATAGAAAAAATATAGATAAGTAGACATGAGTATAGAGAGAAGAGAGAGAAGGAAGATAACAGATAGAGATAGATGTATATAGAGATAGTAGAACAGAGATATATATATATAGATATAGATATATATATATATATATATAGATGATAATAGAAATATATATATAATAGATATATATATATAGTATATAATATATGTGTGTGTGGTGTGTGTGTGGTGTGCATAAATAGCTAAGTAAATATAAAAAAGATAAAAATAAATAATAGAATAAGAGAGATAAGTATATAAATAGAATAAGATATATATATGAGTATAAATATAGAGGGAAAAAATAGAAATATATAGAAATAAAAAATATATAAATAAAGAAAAGAATATATATAATATATATATAATAATATAATAGAATAAAAGTATATATATATATATATATATATATATATATATAATATAATGTATATATATAGATAGATAAAACATATGATACATAATATATAACATATATAACAGTATATATACAATATATATAATAGATATATATAATAATATATATATAGAGATAGATGAATATAAAATGGATGATAGATATATATAATAAAGAATAGATACAACGATAATTATATATATATAAATATAATATAATATAGATAGACAATAGAGAGAAAGATATATAACAGATAGATGATAGAATATATATATAAATATAATAAATAAATAGTATAATATGAAAGATAATGATATATAGGGTAAAAGAGATAAGAGTAATAGACATAGATATAAAAAGAAAGAAAATATACAGAAAATATATAAGATGAAGAATAAGGCTAGAGATGATATATATAGAATATACAAGAATGAGAATATAGATGATATATAGTAGATATATATTATATATATATATAGATATGAGTATATGATGAATAATTATAAGATAGATATATAGTAATATAAAATAATATGATAAAATAATATGAGATAATATATATGAATAGATATATATGTATATAATATATATATATATATATAGAATATTATATATATGATAGATATATATAGTATAGATATATGATATATAGATAAAATATATATATAAATATATATAAGATTATATATATATATATATATATATATATATATATATTAGATACTTACTATATATTATTATATATATGATATAATATATATATAATATATATATATATATATATATAATATATATATATAATATATATATATATAATATATATAATATATATAATTATATATATATATAAATATATATAATGATATATAATAAATCTATTATATGTATTATATGAATATATTATATATATATATATAAATAAATATATATATAAATAAAAAAAAAAAAAAAAAATAGTAGTATATATATAGTATATATTATGAATATTAGATATATAATATATATCATATATATATATATATATATATATATATATATATATAGATATATATATAATTATATATATGTATGTATACATATAATATATAACATAGTATA
>NC_051402.1:15316851-15324351 GCF_015228065.2 Penaeus monodon
GTGTGTGTGTGTGTGTGTGTGTGTGTGTGTGTGTGTGTGTGTGTGTGTGTGTGTGTGTGTGTGTGTGTGTGTGTGTGTGTGTGTGCGTGCGTGTGTGCAGGCGTGCGTGTGTGCAGGCGTGCGTGTGTGCAGGCGTGCGTGTGTGCAGGCGTGCGTGTGTGCGAGCGTGCGAGTGATTCTTCCAGACGAGTAACGACCCGGACAAACGACCCGTCCTAATCTCGCCACCTTCACTCAAAAGTCCTCTATCACACCGCCTCCAGCAGCCATTCAAGCCTAATTGTTGTGCAAACGTCCGACCGTGTACTGAATCCAGAACAACACCCGGAGTTAATGGCGGAGAGAAATGGCGCCAGGGTGCATCGGGTCCCGCTGAATATTACGCTCGCCCAAGAAAACAGGGTATCAGTGCCGGTGAATATTAAGCTCAGCTGGGAATATGGATGAGTCGGCCAGTCCAGGGGGATATGACACCCGCAATAGGATTACGAGATCAGCTCAGGAAGTTATTGCTGGATATGAAATTGGATAAACCATTCGGAATACGGGAAGCGGTCAGAAAAACCAAGAGCTCACCGCAGGGAACTAGGTTTTAGAGGGAGAAAAAGCACGATTATTGCTTGCTTTTATTATGATCCCTGTCATTTTTTATGTAGTGGCCGAAAAATATACAAGGGTATGTTACAAGAACAAAATCATAAACGGATAAAAGTTTAAGTACACACGTTTCCCTTAACGTATTATTAAGCCCAAAACTATTTCCCAACGAGCGAAGGCACACAAATCGCACGCCGGCACCCTTGCAAAGGAAACAGACGAATACATGTATAAAAAGACAAATTAACTTCGAAAAGGAATCTAAATACAAATACATATCCTAAAGATTCATAAAATTGCGGGACAAATCACGCGAAATTCCGTGAAGGCGACGCGACAGAGAAAACTGCAAAGGCCTCACACTTATTCACTCATTCTTGGAGTTCGGGATTCTGAGAGCGTGTAAGAGCCAGAGTCAGAGTGTGGTTAAGAATAGGAGGTGGGAGAGTAGGAGAGTAAAAAAGTAAGGTTCAGAGTCAGAGAGCTGGAAAGTAAGAGATAATAAGAGGACCAGAGATGAGGAAAGAGTGTAAAAAAGAAAGAAAGAAGAAAGCAGAATCAGCTAGTCAGAGAGTAAAATGTCAGAGAGTTACTACATATCATAAAGTCAGAGATTTAAAAGCCTAGGAGAATCAGAGAGTCAAAGAAAAGGAAAACGAAGAGTAAGAGAGCTGGTAAGTCAAAAGCCCAACATAAAAGAGCCAGGACCAAAGAGCCAACGACTCAAAGAGCCAGAAGACCAAAGACCAAAGAGCCAGAGGACCAATGAGCCAACGACTCAAAGAGCCAGAAGACCAAAGAGCCAGAAGACCAAAGACCGAAGAGCCAGAAGACCAAAGAGCCAGAAGACCAAAGACCCAAAAGACCAAAGAGCCAACGACTCAAAGAGCCAGAAGACCAAAGAGCCAGAAGACCAAAGAGCCAGAAGACCAAAGAGCCAACGACTCAAAGAGCCAGAAAACCAAAGACCCAAAAGACCAAAGAGCCAGAGGACCAAAGAGCCGCGCCTCGAAGCCAGAGCGTGTCGGCGCGAGCGGGAGAGCGAGCGAGCCATCCCAGCTTCCCTCTGACGGCGGAACATTCGTGGCTGCCTTGGAGTCGCCGTCGCTTCTGACAGGTGGAGGCGAAGACCCACTTAAGGCGGCGGCACTTGCAGGAGTGCACTTGCAACTTGCGTCGACTGGAATGAGTTTCCGCCTTGAAGTCATGATCTTGCTAATCCATGGGTTGCCAATCCGTTGCTTAATCATTCTTATCTAGTCATTTATTCACTCTTTAGATGGTTTTATGCAATTAACTGGTGTAATGCTTGTATGTTTATGTTAATCGAAACGGGTAATTATTTCTATCAGGAAAATATTATACATACATACATACATACATACAAATACAAACACACACACACACACACTCACACTCACACTCACACTCACACACCCTATCTATCTTCTCTCTATCTCTATCTCTATCTCTATCTCTATCTCTCTCTCTCTCTCTCTCTCTCTCTCTCTCTCTCTCTCTCTCTCTCTATATATATATATATATATATATATATATATATATATATATATATATATATATATATATATATATATATATATATATAGAGAGAGAGAGAGAGAGAGAGAGAGAGAGAGAGAGAGAGAGAGAGAGAGAAAGAAAGAGATAGAGATAGAGATAGAGATAGAGATAGAGAGAGAGAGAGAGAGAGAGAGAGAGAGAGAGAGAGAGAGAGAGAGAGAGAGAGAGAGAGGGTAACAAAGAGAATGACAATACAAATAGAAAAAGAAATCAGAGGAAGCAAAAGACAGACAGGAAGATTTAAGAACAAAAGAAAGAAAAAAGAAAGAAAGAAAACGGGATGAAAGCGGAAATAACAAAACAGAAAAAAAATCAAAGAAAGAAAGAGAAAGGGATAAAGACCAATGAATAAAAGAATGGAGATAAAAGCGAGAAGTCAAAAAAATGAAAGGAAAGGACAGGGGAACTTAGTGAGAGAGAGCAAGAGAGAGAGAGCAAGAGAGAGAGAGAGAGAGAGAGAGAGAGAGAGAAAAGAGAGGGGCAAGAGAGAGAGAGAGAGAGAGAGAAGAGAGAGAGAGGAGAGAGAGAGAGAGAAAAGGGGAGAGAGGAAAAGAGAGAGAGAGAGAGAGAGAGAGAGAAGAGAGAGAGAGAGAGAGAGAGAGAGGGGGGGGGGGGTTACAGACAAAGATGAGTGCCACTTAAGACAATACACTCATTACAAAGGCCTATTCGGTCCTCCTCAGGTCTGGTAATTACTGTGAGGTGACAATGAAAGGAGACTTTAGGAGAATCCCTTTTTTTCTTCTTTTTTCCGTTTTTCTTTCTTTCTTTTTCTCTTTACACGTGTAGGGTTATGAGGATCGCTTTCTTCGTCAAAGTGGCAGTAGTTTGAAGGGGAAGGCAATTTGGGAGAATTTTCTGATTATAGATGAGAAAGGAGAGAGAGAGAGAGAGAGAGAGAGAGAGAGAGAGAGAGAGAGAGAGAGAGAGAGAGAGAGAGAGAGAGAGAGAGAGAGAGAGAGAGAGAGAGAAAATAGACTACAGAACCCTAAAAAGCAATGGGCAGATATCATGTGTTTGAAAGTAAACAATAACAAGCTATGTAACGAGTATCGAATATCAGACATTCGTGTCATGGGAGGTAGAGGGAGGGAGAAGGGGAGGGAAGGGGAAAGGGAAGGGAGAGGGAGAGGGAGAGAGAAAGGGAGAGGGAGAGAGAAAGGGAGAGGGAAGGGAGAGGGAGAGGGAGAGGGAAAGGAGAGGGAGAGGGAGAGGGAGAGGGAAGGGGAAGGGGAAAGGGGAGGGAAATTAAAAAGAAAAGGGAAAGCAGAAAGGGAAGGGTAGGGAAAGGGAGAGGGAAGAGAAAGAGGAAGGGGAAGGGGAGAGAAAGGGAAAGGCAAAGGGAAAGGGAAAGAGGAGAGAAAGGGAAGGGGAAGGAGAAAAGGGAGGAAAACCAAAGAGAAAGGAAAAGGGGGAGAGATGGAAAGATGTAGCAGGGAAAGGGCAAAGGGCGGGAATAACTATGGACATCCACAAAAATAGTGTCAAGGTGAAAAATGAGAAAAGGGGAAGAGGCGAGAGGATGGAAGGAGGAGGGAGAAGGGGGGAAGAAGGAGGGAGGAAGAGGGAAGGGGGAGAGGATGGAGAGAGGAGGGTGAGGAAGGAGGAAGAGAGAAGACGATGAAGTTAGGAAGAGGGAAGGAGGAGGAAGGAAGAGGGAAGGAGGGAGGGAGGAACGGGGGAAGAGGGGAGAGGATGAAGGGGGAAGAGGGGAGAGGATGAAGGGGGAAGAGGGGAGAGGATGAAGGGGAAGAGGGGAGAGGATGAAGGGGGAAGAGGGGAGAGGATGAAGGGGAAGAGGGGAGAGGATGAAGGGGGAAGAGGGGAGAGGATGAAGGGGGAAGAGGGGAGAGGATGAAGGGGGAAGAGGGGAGAGGATGAAGGGGGAAGAGGGGAGAGGATGAAGGGGGAAGAGGGGAGAGGATGAAGGGGGAAGAGGGGAGAGGATGAAGGGGGAAAGAGGGGAGAAGATGAAGGGAGGAGGGGGAAAGACAGGAGAAAGGGGGGCAGAGCATGGGGAGGGGGGAAGGGGAAAGGAGAAAATGTGTCGCAGAAAAAGAAAGGAGAGAGAGAGTGTCGAAGAGGAGAGAGGAAAGAAGAGGAGATGATCAGCCTCAGGGACATGGAGTGGGAGGGGGGGGGGGGAATAAAAATGAAGGAGAGGGAAAAAAAAGGCTGTTAAAATAAAAAAAAGTCTCATCGAGAGAGTTAATGATGGAGAATGTAGCTTCAAGACGGAGGTGACGACGGGGAAGAAAGGTGTTAGATCGGCAAAAATCCTCGAGGAAAAAATCTAGGGGAAAAAAATGGCTTAGGAGGAGGTGGTAGGGGGAAAAATGGGAGTAAGAGGCAAAGCGAAGGAGAGGGAGAAGGGCGAACGAAGGAGGACGAGGAGGGGGGGGGGAGGGAGTGACTTTTATAACTATGGCTGAATTCAACTTGCAAGGGACACACGAATCAATAAAAAGATCACGTACCTCTCACCCTTATCACTCTTATCTTTCTTTTACCCTCTTTTATCTTCTCTCTCACAGGGGATTTTGACGGACCAACGACCACACACTCGGCCCTCGCAGCCACTCCTTCACGACCTCGCAGAGTGGTTCCTGGTACTTGTCGGGGGTCGTTCGCACCTCGATTACTTCCTGACCCTGCGATTCGACCCTGCAAATGCCCACTCCCCACCAGAACTGGGACGTCCCTACTACCACCACTAACCCCCACCCATTCGCCACCAAAAACCACCGATCCCCATGATTCCTCACCCATCTCCACCTAACCCCACCCTTCCCCACCCATCTTCACCAATCCCCATTATTCCCCACCCATCTCCACCAAATTCCACAGATGCCCACCCATCTCCACTTAACCCCACCCATCACCATCCATCTCCACCCATCCCCATTATTCTCGTTCTTCAACCATCCCCACCCATCTCCACCAAACCCCACCAACCCCCACCCATCTCCACCTATCCCCACCCGTCCACCCATTTCCACCCATCTCCACCAACCCCTACCCATCCCCACCCACCCACCCAATCTTCGCTGGATAGTGGGAGGAGCTTGGGGGAGGGGCCGGGGTGAAGGGGTATGTGGGAGGGGCCGGGGTGAAGGTACATGTGGGAGGGGCCTGGGGGGGAGGGGCATGTGGGAGGGGCCTGGGGGGGAGGAGCATGTGGGAGGGGCCGGGGTGAAGGTACATGTGGGAGCGGCCTGGGGGGGAAGGGGCATGTGGGAGGGGCCTGGAGGAGGGGGGCGGGGCGACACATGCTCATGACACCCAATGTCACTCTTGGGCATTTAGAAGCTAGGTTTATGGGCTCGTGCGGAGCCATATTCTTCTGCGGATTCTTTTTTTTGTAATTCTCTTTATTCTTATCGCTATCTTTGTATGTCTGTGTCAGCGTGTGTGTGTGTGTGTGTGTGTGTGTGTGTGTGTGTGTGTGTGTGTGTGTGTGTGTGTGTGTGTGTGTGTGTGTGTGTGTGTGTGTGTGTGTGTGTGTATCTGTATGTCTGTGCACAAATTACATACACATTGACCTGCAACAACCTACCTCCTCCTTAATATCTTTCCCGTTCCCTTGTCGATTAAATAAATAAATAATAATAATAATAATAATAATAATAATAATAATAAATAATGATAATGATAATGATAATGATAATGATAATGATAATGATAATGATGATAATAATAATAATAATAATAATAATAATAATAATAAATAAATAAATAAAAAAAAAAAATAATAATGATAATTGATAAATAAGAATAAGAGTATCCGCAAAGAACGCCAACCACAAGCGCTCCACTCACCTGTAGAAGGTGGCGCCGAGCTTCCACCTGGCGTTCGTGTGGCCCTCGCAAGAGAGCTGTGGCTTGAGGCTGAGGTGCTCGTTGCGTGTGTCGCTGAGGAAGTTGAGGACGCCAAAGCCGAAGATCCTGATGGTGGTGACGATGGCCTCCTGAAGGGCGTCGTCGTTTGTGTCGAAGTGAACGCCTGGGGGAGGAAGAGCGAGAAGCGTTTTAGATACAGGGATGGATGAGTTTCGTTTTGGGGGGATTAGCACTAATATTTGTATGTTATGATTATAACTATTGCCGCTGGTAAGATTAGGGATAATGATAATGTTAATAATGTTAATGACAATCAATTGTTATCGTTGTCACTATTGCTTGGTTGTCATCAATATCATCATTGGTAATAGTAATAGTAGTAGTAGAAGTAGTATCAGTAGTAGTAGTATAACAAGTCACTTAACTATTCACTTGAACTTAGAATAGCGTTTCCAAGTGTACAAATTCCAACTTTTTCTCGGAAATCTATTAGACTTTCATAAACCCCATAAAATAATAAGCTCTTTAAATTTATAACCTAATCACAGATTTCCTCCTCTTTTCGTTCCTTCATAAAACCTTACTTACAGCTTTCGTTAACCTCACAGGAAAGACCATAACCTCGTCATTAAGTGCGTCATCCCGTTGCACAAAGGGTTAAATTTAGGCCATAAGGAACAACTCTATAGTTGGCAATTAACATCGCGTGTGACCTTGATAATGACTTTAGCATCAAGAGCCTCTAGAACCAAGTCTGTCTTTCTTGCCACCATTAACCAGGGCAGCCACCCCCCACTCCCTAGGTACTCCCTTCTCCCTACCCTTCCCACCGCCTTCCCCAGCCCCATCAGCAAGCTTTCACCCTCCCCCTCTTCCCCTTAATCCCACCACCATCCAACCCTCCATTTCTCCCACACACCTATCCCTCCATCGGGGCCTCCCCTCCCCTCCCCTCCTCATCCCCTCCAACCAAGTCACCACCCAACCTCCTCATCACCGCCAGGCACTTCCCCCTCTCCCTAGTCATCACGAGCCCGTTTCCGGGTCCCTCCCTCCCCCCTCCCCCCTATACACCACTACCCTATAGATTCCCTCCTTACACCCCCCTCCCCCAATAATCCTGCCACTCCCGGGACTCCTTCATTACCCCCCCCCCCCTCTCACAACCATATATTATGAATACGATCTCTATACCTTTATCACGTCGACTTCACTCCCCCATCCCGACTTCATTACAATGGGTATTTGGCGATAACGACAGTCAACGTCTTTGTACTCAAAACTGAACAAAAGCAGGTCCGGGTAAAAAAATAGATTTAAAAAAAATAAAAAAAAAGGAAAAAGAAAAATGAGCTAAGCGTCTGGCAGCCAAGTGAAACGCTTTGATAAGGAGGTCATAATCGTAACTTAATTAAAATGCCCGGAGTGAAATAATCTCTCTTTTTTGAGTAAAAACGGAGAATGGAAGTTCTTATCCAGAGT
>NC_051402.1:15329351-15339351 GCF_015228065.2 Penaeus monodon
TCCTGCCCCTACTCCTGCCCCTACTCCTGCTCCTACTCCTGCCCCTACTCCTGCCCCTACTCCTGCCCTACTCCTGCCCCTACTCCTACCCCTACTCCTACCCCTACTCCTGCCCCTACTCCTGCCCCTACTCCTGCCCCTACTCCTACCCCTACTCCTGCCCCTACTCCTGCCCCTACTCCTGCCCCTACTCCTGCCCCTACTCCTGCCCCTACTCCTGCCCCTACTCCTGGCCCTACTCCTACCCCTACTCCTTCTCTTCCTCCTCCTCCTCCTGCTACTCCGTGTATGTATGCGTGTGTGTGCGTCTGTGTGTGTGTGTGTCTGTGTGTGTGTGTGTGTGTGTGTGTGTGTGTGTGTGTGTGTGTGTGTGTGTGTGTGTGTGTGTGTGTGTGTGTGTGTGTGTGTGTGTGTGTAAACTCCCATGTCAAACTGAAATCAAAACTGAAATTAAAGGGGAACCTTATATACATATATAAAAAACAGAAAAAAAAAGCAAAAGAAAGAAAAAAAAGGGACCAATCGTCTGAAACGGTTGGTTTTCCGATAACAAGTTTTTTTTCCGGAAATGTCAGGAAGCGCCGAGACTGTGTCTAAAACCCGGGGCTTTTTCCTTCTGCTCCCAAAGTGTATTCTTCGCCTACTTATACCGTAGCCACGAGAGTTTTGTGAAATGCATTATTCTTTTGGTAAACTCTGCATGTTCCTTCGCCCCGATCTCCTTCACAGTCCCTCTGCAAAGGACTTAAGCCTCTGTCATGGAAATCGCTGAGAACTCGCCGAAAATGTGGAGTTTTTTTTATGGAGTTTTAAGCTGGGTCTCGGGATCTGAAGACATTATACATAATTGGTATGTACATATCTTGAGCGTGGGGAATCTTTTTTTACATATATACTCGCTGTACTCTATATATGAACACACACACACATACATACATACATACATACATATTCGACATTATAATTATCACCATCATCAATTTCATCATTATCATCTCTACTATCGTCACTCTCATCAAAATACCAATTATCATAATCATCCTTATCATCATCATAACTATTCTATCAAACAATCATTTTTTAAGAAACATAATCCTCCCTCACATAATTCCACGCCAACCCTTTTCTCAGCACAAACTCCCTTCATAATAAAAAAAATAAAACATCTAATCAGTCAAACATCTAATTTAACTCCGAGTGAATCTACATTAATCAAGATAAGTTACATAGGAAGAAAAATCTCATATCAGAGTCGGTAATTACGTCATTAACCTCGTTGAAAGTAATAAAAACAGCTAATTTGTCTACAACTCTACATTAAGAGATTAATTATGATGTGAAGTGAAATGGTAACCAAACAATATGCCCTTGGTCACAGGTAGACACAGTTAATCTAGTTAGTTAGTTGGTATTCCACTTTGTTTGATGACATGAATAATCAATTATCAGAGGTGATCAATCAACATAGGTTGATTGTTAAAGTCGATAGATAGAATATGTTATATATGTATATGTGTGTGTGTGTGTGTGTGTGTGTGTGTGTGTGTGTGTGTGTGTGTGTGTGTGTGTGTGTGTGTGTGTGTGTGTGTGTGTGTGTGTGTGTGTGTGTGTGAGAAGATAGATATATAGACAGACAGACAAACTGACAAACAGACAGACCGATAGACCTATAGATAGGTAGGTAGGTAAACAAACAGACAGGCAGACATACAGACAAATAAAAACAGAAAGAGGACGCAAGTTTAGGGACCACAAGTAACTAAAAACACGCATCGGTGCAAAAATCCCCACTTGCGGGTAACACACATGCTTAACCCGTTCCAGTATATATATGATTTTAGTTTTATCCCATTTGTTACAATGGATATACTTGGTGTGACATGCTCTCTGTTTTATTTTGCTTCTAAATTACCCCCCGTGTGCAAGGAATGGCCGGGGTTACCATCCACTGGCGGCGAGGGCTACCGCTGCACCACACAACACACAGTAAATAACCGGAGAAAACAAGAACAAGAACAAAAACAAAAACAAAAAAATAGTGCAGAAACGAATTCACAGAAAAGAGTTAATTTTAATGCCATGAATTTCCCGGAATATGCCTATGTTTGAGAAAACAATCGAGGAGAGTGATTAATAGGGTCATCAACCATTTGAAATATGGCATTTGCGCTCCGGCGGCGCTGTCTGTGCGATCCATTCTCTTATCAATAAGTTTCGTTATTTAAATTATCATCATTTTTTAATTATCATTATCAGTATCAGTATTATTCTCATTGCTTTTAGTATTATTTTCATTATTGTTACCAGTATCATTATTGTTATCAGTATCATTATTGTGATCATTATCATTATCATTATTGTTATCATGTTAACTACAATCGTTAAACTGATTCTTAATATCATTTTTAATATCGTCACTCCTATTATTATCATCATCCTCATCGTTTAACATTATCATTATTAGCACTAGAATAACTACCACTAAAATTATCATGATTATTACAAACATTGTCATTACCGTTATCATAATCATTGTCAATATCAGTTCATCATTATCAGCATTATTGCAATATTCACCATTACTGCTTCTACGATCTATCATTATCACTACTTCATTATAACTGTTAGTTTAATTTTAGTTCATATTCCTGCTTCCATTTCATTTTCTTTACTTCTTATCTCTCTATCTTACAGCCTAATTGGCAATCTCGTGTAATTCGATTCAAGTTCGTTTTCCAAAGTTTTCTCGATTTCTCCTCGACCTTTTCGTTTTATTTGGGATAAATGGCTACCTGTGATTGTGTCTGTGCCTGTTTGTCTCTGTCTCTGTCGCTGTCTCGGTCTCTCTTTCTTCCTTCCATTTTCTCTCTCTCTTTCATTCTCTCTCTTTCTCTCTATATCTCTCTTTTCTCTCTCTCTCTCTCTCTCTCTCTCTCTCTCTCTCTCTCTCTCTCTCTCTCTCTCTCTCTCTCTCTCTCTCTCTCTCTCTCTCTCTCTTTTTTTTTCTCTCTCTCTTTCTCTCTCTCTCTCTCTTTTTTTTTTTTCTCTCTCTTCTCTTTTTTTTCCCTCTCTCTCTCTCTCTCTCTCTCTTTTCTCTCTCTCTCTTTTTTCTCCTCTCTCTCTCTCTTCTCTCTCTCTCTTCTCTCTCTCCCCTCTCTCTCTCTCTCTCTCTCTCTTTCTCTCTCCCCTCCTCTCTCTCTCTCTCTCTCTTTCCCTCTCTCTCTCTCTCTCTTTTTCCCTCTTTTCTCTCTCTTCTCTCTCTCTCTCTCTCTCTCTCTCTCTCTCTCTCTCCCTTTTTCTCTCTCTTTCTCTCTCTTTCTCTCTCTCTTCTCTCTCTCTCTCTCTTTTTTTTCTCCTCTCTCTCTCTCTCCCTCTCTCTCTTTTCTTTCTCTTTTTTCTCTTCTTTTTCTCTCTTCTTCTTCTCTCTCTTTTTCTTTCTTTTTTCTCTCTCTTTCTCTCTTTCTCTCTCTCCCTCTCTCTCTTTCTCTCTTTCTTTCTCTCTTTCTCTCTCTCTCTCTCACTCTCTCTATCTATCTACCTTTCTATCTACCTTTCTATCTACCTTTCTATCTACCTTTCTATCTATCTATCTATCTATCTATCTATCTCTCTGCTATTGCCACATTCACTTTTCAAAGTTCGTTGCCTTGTACCTACCGTTCCAGTCCTATTTTCTTCCCCCTATTCCCAACCTTTACAGCTTACAGCAGCCCCTATCGGTACCAATTACGCAAGAGCCTGTTACTCCCCCCCCCACATGCCTTAATAGGAGCAAATAGGAGGAAGGATCATGGAATGAGACGACCTAACTTTAACTAACTAGTGCTAGTTAACTTAATTCCGGGACCCCTACATCATGGCCACTGTCGGCCGTACGAAAACTTCAATGTCGCTGCCAGACGCACGAGAAATCCCCAGTGTTTTTTTTACTGCCAGATGAACGATAAAAGTGTTGCCTATATACTCTAGTAGAGGGCATGCTCGAAGCCATTGCTCTAGCGTGAAGCTGCAATAAGGATCATATATACGTTCATCCATACTATACAGATGTATGTATGTGTGTGTGTGTGTGTGTGTGTGTGTGTGTGTGTGTGTGTGTGTGTGTGTGTGTGTGTGTGTGTGTGTGTGTGTGTGGTGTGTGCGTGCGTGCGTGCGTGCGTGCGTGCGTGCGTGCGTGCGTGCGTGAGTGCGTGCGTGCGTGCGTGCGTGCGTGTGTGTGTGTGTGTGTTGTGTGTGTGTGCGCGCGTATGAATGTGCATGTGCGCGTGCGTGTGTGTATGCGCATGCGTGTGCATGTGCGTGTATATTTATATGTCCGTATGTACATGCATGCGTGTTTGGGTATATGCTTGTACACCTGCGTCTGCAAGCACATCATCACATATAATAGCACGTGCAAATATACCGTGAAGTGCGCAACGGCAGATCGTGTTGGCAGATGGCAATAAGCGCCGGTACATGCTGAGAGAAGGGCTGTCAAAGCAACCTCTTTGATGGCTCTGATAATCTGGTGTAAGCACGACCATTAATACGAAATGGCATACATAATACACACATCACGAGGACGGAAAGGGTGGAAGAGAGGGCGGACAAAAGGAGGAAAGGGAAAGGAGAAGGGGAAGGGGAAGAGGGAAAGGGAAAGGGGAAGGAGAAATGTAAGTAGTAAATGGAATGGGAAGGGGAAAGGAAAATGTAAATAAAAAGAAAAAAAAAATGGAGAGGGGAAAGGAGCAATGGAATAGGGAAAGGGTGAAAAGAAAATAGTTTGGTTAGGGGTAACTTAAGGGGAACAGGAAACAGGAAAATGTAAGGACGATGGGTGAAGAAGGAAGGATGACACGGCATAATATAACGACATAAGAGCATAACCACCGAACATACGCCCCATAAACTTTGCAATTGGCTCTTCCTATAACCTTATATGACGTCATTCGATACGGAAAGTCGAGCCGATAATGGGAGGGAAAAAACACTATAAACAAAATAGGTTTATTAGAACTTGATGCAACAGTTTCGAAATCTTCTTGGATTTCATTATCTTGAAAAAAAAAATCGTACGGTTTATGTAAACATGTCTTCATCATTACGCTGATTTTTCACGCATGAAGGAAAATATATGAAAAGGACAACAGGAAAATAAAGGAAGAAAAAAAAACGAAAGAACCGGAGGATGAATTTAAAAGGAGGGAAAAAATTCAGGAAAATTATATGAATACATACATATCTATGTAAGCCCTTATCACACACACACACACACACACGCATACAAAAAACACACACACACACACACACACACGTGTGTGTGTGTGTGTGTGTGTGTGTGTGTGTGTGTGTGTGTGTGTGTGTGTGTGTGTGTGTGTGTGTGTGTGTGTGTGTGTGTGTGTGTGTGTGTGCGTGTGTGTGTGCGTGTGTGTGTGCGTGTGTGTGCGCGTGTGTGTGTGTGTGTGTGTATATATATATATATATATATATATATATATATATATATATATATATATATATATATATATATAACACAAACATATAGAACATGACAAACACAAAATAAATGAAACATACAGAAACACAAAAATACACAAATAAACAAAACAAAACAAAACAAAACACACAAGAAAACATTCCTGGTCTCGTATTGCATTTTTCGAAATGACTCCTTCCAGGCGCAACGAAACAGCTGTGGCAGGTCCAGGCGGCCAGAGCAGGACTGCGGCGACGAGAGAAATATTCGGAGCCTTGAAAACTCCGGAGCAGAGAAGGCATTCGCGGAGAGAGAGAGAGGGGGGGGAGGGGGAGGGAGAGGGAGAGGGAGAGGGAGAGGGAGAGGGAGAGGGAGAGGGAGAGGGAGAGGGAGAGAGAGAGGAGAGGGGGAGAGGGAGAGGGGGAGAGAGGAGAGAGAGAGAGAGAGAGAGAGAGAGAGAGAGAGAGAGAGAGAGAGAGAGAGAGGAAGGGGAGACAGAAGTAGTAGTAAGAGAGGGAGGTGTCTTTATTCTATATTTATTTATTCATGTTTTCATCTATTCTTAGTGATGGTAAAGGAGATCAGGATATGATACATAATGAGCGAAATCCGGGTTGAATATAAAAAACAAGAGAAGCGTTGATATATTACGAAAGGAGAGAAAGGTGAAAAAGGTGCCCCAGGCTATAAATATTGAAAACAAACAAATAAAATAATATTCCCTCAGTTGTAAGAGTATCACCACATGTTTCAAAACATTCTACTAAATATCCCCTTTTAAGGTAATATAAAACATTAACTTCTTATGATGGTATTAAAGCTGAGACATGAACCTAAAATGGTGTTTGTGTAGAACAACAAAAAATGCTTATGATTGTAAAAAGAAACAAAGCGAACGGGGTAGGACACACGCAGCATGTGTAGAAATATTTGAATTTGAATGCGGATAGATATGAATATGTGCACCGTCGCCAGCAACACGCAAATATCCACACCTCGCCACTCAAACTCAACATAACAGCAAAGTCACCAGAGAACATTGCCAAACTTTACCTCTCCTATGCCGAGTCATCACCCCCCTCCCTTAGCTCTCCATAACCAAACACTGGCTAACTCTCCCTGATTCCAATAGCCCTTTGTTGACACTCATACGAAGGGCGTTTTCAGTCAACAGTGAAGAGTTCTCGCAGCACTCGACCACGCTGAGCCGATCAAACCCTTGCCGAAAGCCGTATCAAAGGCATGTTGTGGAGATCGACGACATGGCTTTCGCTTCCGAAGAGCGGGGGGGAGCTAGAGTGGGAGGGAGGGTGGAGGGAGAGGGCGAGGGAGCTAGAGGGCAAGGAAGGTAGAGAGAGAGGGAGAGGGCGAGGAAAGTGGAGAGGGAGGGAGAGAGCGAAGGTGGAAATGGAGGGAGATGACCAAGGAAAGTCAATTCCAGGAAGGGAGGGGGGGGAAAAAGGAGAGAGAGAGAGAGAGAGAGAGAGAGAGAGAGAGAGAGAGGAGAGAGAGAGAGAGAGAGAGAGAGAGAGAGAGAGGAGAGAGATAGAGAGAGAGAGATAGAGAAGAAGAGAGAGAGTAGGAGAATGAGAGAAAGAAAGTGAGATGAGAGAGAGAGAGAGATGAGAGAAAGAAAAAGTGAGAAAATAAGAGAAAGGCAGAGCAAGAGCGAAGTTATAATGAGGAAATGAGAAAGAATGCAGAAAGAGGTACTAAGATTTGAAAAATGCGCCTCGGGATGATACATCGGGTCTCAACAACAAAAGTTTTAAAATGCAAGAAACCAGACTAAGAAAGGAAGCTTGTGTACAAACTCATTCTCATGCGTTGCATATTTAGGAGACGAGCCCGAGTGATGCTTACGAGTATAATGTATGTTAATGCAAATACGTCTCTCTCTCTCTCTCTCTGTGTGTGTGTGTGTGTGTGTGTGTGTGTGTGTGTGTGTGTGTGTGTGTGTGTGTGTGTGTGTGTGTGTGTGTAAGTATGCGAGCGTATGTAAGGTAAACATGTCATTTTTCTTTTCCGTTCTTTGTTGATGTTTTATACATGTGTAAATATCGTATTATTTTCACTATCAGTCTCCTGTATACAACCGAGGGAATATTTGCACATGTATCTGCAAATCTGTCTAGCAATTTTTTTCTTTCCATTGCCTGGAATCACTACAAATTAAAGTGAACTGCACTCTCAATGATAGATGTATAGACCCGTTTGATGGCAAAATACCGTTCGTGTTTCCGTTATTTCAACAGTTCCTCACATACAGATACATCAGTTTCGGCCGGGGGGGAAAAAATCGGTTTTCAGCGCCTATGACAAATGGAAAGTGACGATGAAAATGAAATAGTTTCGACAACTTTCAGCCTCAATATTCTCGTTTTCTATACGCGCGCCTCAGTTATAGAAAACGACGCCCTTTCGAAATTTCCTCGAAGTAAACAAGCTTCTTAGAATTACATCATCACTTTATTTTCAGTGTCAAATAAATGATAATTGGACCGCGCGAAATCGATTCCCATCCACACGGAAAATACTGAACTCATGGCATAAAAGATGATGTAAATTTTTTTTTCTTTACTTTTCGAAACACGGGATAGATAATATTGTACGCACAAAGCAATATTATTTCTAAACACTTACGAAATTCGTATCATACCTCTCGGACAGTGTTCTGGGCTGGCACTTTACTGGCCACTGAGATATCATGCAATGGAAATAACAAAATGTCGGTTTGTTTAGGGTAGAGAAAATGTCCATCTATTCTTTCGACATTTTCTCTGTTTCGTATCTCTTGTGTTTTATCATGATTACCATCATCATCATCATTATCATCATCATCATCATCACCATCATCATCATCATCATTACTATTATAATTACTACTATTACTATTACTTACTAATATTACTTTTATTATTATTATTATTATTACTATTATTACTATCATTACTATTATTATTATTATTATTATTATTATTATTATGGCTAGTATTATTCTTGATTGCTCTCTTTTTTTCTCCTTGTTGCACTTTTTCTTTATTTAAATTTGCCAATCTTCGTTATTTTCTTATATGATGGTATTTTACTTTATAATGTCTGCTTTATCTTTTCTTCTGTTTCTTTTTTATCTCCATTTTCATCTGTTCTGCGCTCGTATTTCTCATCCACTTACTCCTATTCCTCCTCCTCCAATTCTTCCTTTACCTCCTTTCCCCCTTCTTCTAATCACTCTCATTCTTCATTTTCTTCTTTGTTTTCCCCTCATCCCTCTTTCATTCCTTCTATACTTCTCCCTCATTTCATCTTTCTCTTCTTCTTCCACTCACCCAATTCTCCCCCCCCCCTCTCCTATTTCCTTATCTCCCTTTCTCCTCTATTTACTCCCATTCCTCTTTCTCCACCTCTCCTCTTCCTCCTTCCTTCTCTCCCTTCATTATTCACTCATTCCCATTTCTCTACCTCCTCTTCTTCATCTTCTTCATCTCTCCTTCGTTTTTCTTTTTCCACCTCTTCTTCTTCTTTGCTTCTGTCTCTTCCTCATCCCTCTTTCATCATTCCTTTCCCACCTCTTCCTATTCCATCTCTCTCTTCCTCATCCCTCATCCACTCTCTCTCACCTCTCTTTCTCTCCCTCTTCCTCTTCCACTTTTCCTCCTCCTCTCCCTCCTTCCTTCCTCCTGCTCTCCCTTCCTCATCCCTCCTTCATTCTCTCTCTCTCTCTCTCTCTCTCTCTCTCTCTCTCTCTCTCTCTCTCTCTCTCTCTCTCTCTCTCTCTCTCTCTCTCTCTCTCTCTCTCTCCACCTCTTCTTCTTTCTTCCTTTTCTCTCCTTCACTCCTCCTGCTTTTGCTTTCTCATCCCTCCTTCATTCTCTCTCTCTGTGTCTCCACCTCTCCTTCTTTCTTCCTTCTCTCCCTCCTTCATTCTCTCTCTCTCTCTCTCTCTCCACCTCTCCTTCTTTCTTCCTTCTCTCCCTCCTCCATTCCCTCTCCGTCTCCTTCAAGTAGACCCATCAAATTCCATCCCATAAGCACGACCTCGACGAACCTCCAAGCGTTAGTGGCCTTTGGAGGGTGACTGTGCAAGGCTGTTCCTCGAGACGTCGCTTGAGACTTCCTTCCTCTACCGTGCGTTTGCTTCGATTTCTGCGCTTCGTCTATTTTGTTTGTATTCGGTTTTGTTTTCTCCTGCTTTATTCATTCGTCTGTTTATTATTTATTTCTTTGTTTATTAATTTTTTATATTATTTTATTTTTTATTTTTTATTTCTTATTATCATTATGAGAGTGGGTGAGTGGGTGGGTGGTTTTTCTCGATTCTATGTTGGTGTTTTTGTGTTTGTTTGTGTTCTCGTTTTTTTTTTTTTTCTTTCTTTCTTTTGTGCTAACCCTTCTATTTTCTTTCTTTCGTGATAACTTCTTTCACTCTCGCACTACCTCTGCTCCTTCTTTCCCCTCCTCTTCTTCATCTTACTCTTCCTTCTCACCCTCCTCTTCTTCCTCTCTATCTCTTATTACTACTTATCCTCTTTTTCCTCCTCC
>NC_051402.1:15349351-15351851 GCF_015228065.2 Penaeus monodon
TAATTCATTTATGTTGCGTCTTGCGATGATTAGGGTGATCAACAGAGCCGGTAATGTGAGTGTGTGTGTGTGTGTGTGTGTGTGTGTGTGTGTGTGTGTGTGTGTGTGTGTGTGTGTGTGTGTGTGTGTGTGTGTGTGTGTGTGTGTGTGTGTGTGTGTGTGTGTGTATGTGTCTGTGTGTGTGTGTGTGTGTGCGCGCGCGCGTGTGCGTGTAGCTGTAGCTGTGGCTGTCTCTCCCTCTCCCTCTCCCTCTTTTCCTCCCTCCCTCCCTCTTTTTCTCCCTCCGCCTCCCCTCTTCGAAGGCTCCCCGCGCGAACAGCAGGTAAATTTATGATAATTTGGACTCGTATATTGTACTTAATTTGCTCAAGGCAAACATATGCTAACGAGCTACTAATATGTGCTATTATACGACTGTTTGCGCACTTTGGATTTATGGGCGCCGCTTATTACGACATTTTCTTTCTCTTTGTTCTTCTTCATCTTGTTCATCTCCATCATCTTATTCATCCCCTTCGAAATGCAAAATAGGTCAGGCCACTCGATATTCAGCTAAATAAATTATTCAAAAGAAATGGTCGTCAGATTGCTGTTGCGTTTAATATCAGCAACATTGATTATTTGTATGTGTATAATAATTCTTACATTAACATCATCATCAATTACGTGATATATTTAAAAAGCTGAATTGCATGCTAAGTGCTTCATTATAAACAAATTAAAAAGTATAACGTTAAAGCTAAGTAGCGATAGCGAACAAGCTTTTTCACCGAGAATAAAAATAAGCAAAATATTGATGTCGCAAATACCCTCTATAAATTCCCATTTCCTATACAATATATTGCCCCTATTTTGAAAGCAAGCAAAAAATAGTGCAGTTAATAGACCATATGAATAGCTAATTATGTTAATACGACCCGTACATAACATCCCATTGTTTCGAAAGTTCTATGGAAAATTCATTTTGGTTTTCTACAGCTCTGTACTCTTCTGAAATTTAAATAAGCTGCTGTTATTATGTGAGGTTTTATTATTGTTCTTTGAGCCGAAAGCTGAGTCTCGTGTGAGGTTTAATTTATTTTGTGGCCGAGAGCTGAATATCGTAATGTGAGGTTTGATATTGTTTTGTAGTATGAGCGCTGAGTATGTTGACTTCGGTTGACTGGTTTTGGGTCATGTCGAATTTGCTCTGGAGAGAGAAAGAGTGGGGGGGAAGAGAGAGAGAGAGAGAGAGAGAGAGAGAGAGAGAGAGAGAGAGAGAGAGAGAGAGAGAGAGAGAGAGAGAAACAGACAGACAGGCAAAGAGACAGACAGACAGAAAGACAGACAGACGCAAACACAAACAGAAATAAAACCAGACACAACTACACCAAAACAGAAATAAAGCCAGACACAACTGCACCAAAACAGGAAGACAAACAGACGGACAGACAGCAAAGAGAGAGCCCCAAGGGAAGAGAAGCGAGCCAGGGAAAGAACTCGAAGTTGAGGGGCGGCCGTTGTAGCAGAGCTGATGCCGTTTCCGGTTCTCCGACACATCCCAAGAGGTTCCAGTCCTTCCATCAGGTTCTGGAACATTGGCGACGATCCAGGCCTAACGACAACAATTCCTCGCGTTTTTTTTTTTTTTTTTTTTTTGGGGGGGGGGGTCACTCTATGGTCGGTCTCTTTTTGGCTACTCGTTTCGGTTTTCTGACTTTCTCTCTCTTTCTTTTCTTTTTCTTTGTTTTTCTTTTTCTTTTTTTTTTCTTATTTTGTCTCCTTTTTTGGCTAATCAATCTTGTTTTTTTTTCGAATTTTTGTGTGTAATATGTTCTTTTGTTTCTCTGCTTTTTGTATGGCTGGGTGTCTGTAGTAAGCTCTCTCTTTCTTGCCTCACTTTCTCTTCCTCATTTTCTATATACTCCCTCGCTTTCCCTCTCCCTCTCCCTCTCCTTTCCCATTCCCCTTTGCCCTTTTAAATTTTCTCCTCTCTCTCTCTCTCTCTCTCTCTCTCTCTCTCTCTCTCTCTCTCTCTCTCGACCTTTCCCTCTCTCTCTCGCTCTTTCCCTCTCTCTCTCGCTCTTTCCCTCTCTCTCTCTCGCTCTTTCCCTCTCTCTATCGCTCTTTCCCTCTCTCTCTCGCTCTTTCCCTATCTCTATCGCTCTTTCCCTCTCTCTCTCGCTTTTTCCTTCTCTCTCTCGCCCTTCCCCTCTCTCTCGCTCGCCCTTTCCCTAGCTCCTTCCCCCCCCCCCCTCTCCTCTCTCTCTCTCTCTCTCTCTCTCTCTCTCTCTCTCTCTCTCTCTCTCTCTCTCTCTCTCTCTCTCTCTCTCTCTCTCTCTCTCTCACACCCCTTTTAACGAGGGAGAAAAAGTTCCCTAAGAATATCTCTGAACGATTTTCTTATCCATTTGTTCGGCTGCCTCTTTGAATATTTAAATTAAGCGATTTCTTTTCTCTTCCCCTTCTCTACTTCCTGTTTATTGCCTGTTTAGAAGTCTATTGATTGAGAAAGACTGAG
>NC_051402.1:15356851-15359351 GCF_015228065.2 Penaeus monodon
AAAATAATGACAATAATAATGATCATAACAATAATAATAGTAATAATGATAATGATGATGATGATGATGATGATGATGATGATGATGATGATGATGATGATGATGATGATGATGATGATGATGATGATGATGATGATGATGATGATGATGATATAATAACAACAACAGTAATATAACAATAATAATAATAATAGTAATAATAATAATAATAATAATAATAATAATAATTACTATAATAATAATAATCATAATAACAATACTAACAAAAACAAAAACAACAACAATAACAATAATAATATAAAAGCAACAACAGTAATAATAATAATAATAATAATAATAATAATAATAATAATAATAATAATATATCATAATTATTAACATTATCATTTCGATAAGATATCTGCATCTGAACTTCACTGAACCCATGCCTAGTTGATCATCGTTTTTGAAGATTGCTTCTCCCTCTCGTGCAACTATTAGTCATTTTAGTATCCGAGATGAGTGCTTGGCGGGTACTGATAATGTAATAACCTCAGCTGGTCGTCGAAGCTCAGATTTACCGGTGATGATATGCTAGAATGGTCTTTATTGTCTCAGGAAAGAAAAAAAAAACTGGCAACTCGGCCTGAATTCTGGCCTATTCCGATTCGAGTGGCTTTTAATGATAATGATAAAGTAAAGGCAGGACATTTCAACACACACACACATACACATTCGCATATACATACACATACACATATCCACCCATGCCCACACACACACACACACACACACACACACACACACACACACACACACACACACACACACACACACACACACACACACACACACACACACACACACACACGCATACATTATACAAAGCACAAATAACATAAGCTTTAAGTGTCAGCTACTATTTTTTCTTTCTTTCTTTTTTCTTTTAATAGACTGGACGATTCTGAATACTCAAGACACGGGGTAAGTTACCATTATTCTTTTTCAGATTTAATGTACTAGAGTTACGTAGTCTGCCTGACGACACTAAAACTTATTGTGGTGTTAAGAGCAAGACGTCGAGAGAAAGAGGTCGAGATGAGAAAGGACGGGATGCGTCAGCGCTCGGTCGTGTCACGGCAAGGGTCAGAAGGCCTTTATATAGTGTTTTCTGCTGTTGTTGTTGTTACGATATAGTATTAACTCAACAAGTTCTCACTGGTGACCGATGCCTTCAGTTTGTATCATTATGATGATTGTTGTTGTTTTTGTTGTTGTTTTGGAATTTTGTCGTTACTACTATTACCACTACTACGACTACTATTTAGCTGTTTGTTGCCACACAACACAGAATGCATGTCACGGGAATAGTGAAAGTAACGGAAATGTAATAAAAAAGGAAGCCAATTAAATGAAATATATGATAATGGACATTGACAAAAGATGGTCAAGTAGTACAAGAACGATAAGAAAGACTAGTTACAAAAAAGGGAAAAAGGCACTGGGGGAAAAAAAGGACAAGACAAAGCTAAATGCATTAATATCGGACCATTTCTTATGATTTTCAGGGGGAACTTATCTAGACAATGAGAAAAGAAACAGTGTCAGCAAAAATGAGATGGGACGTCTTTATACGTATATACTTTTTTGGTTTTGGGTTTGGGGAATACATTTAAGGGGCTTACTGGTATTAGCGTAACTTCATTGGTGAGGAAGGTTATATGCGTATACATACATATATACACGGATGCATATACAAACATAATGTTCCTTCGGATGTTTCTATAACGAGTAGCTATTACGTCAAATATGGCTACCTGTTTGAGCAAGACTGTTAGTCTATTAGTCTCTATTTACCTCATACCTCATTTATTCAAGGCTTCCTTCCCTTATTCTCCCCTCCCATTCCCGCTCTCCCTCATTCTCCTCTCTCCTACTTCCTCCTTTCTGCGCACCCCTTTCCGTACCTTCCTTTTTTTTTCTCACGCGGCGCACAGGAGACAAAGGAGGGGGGAAATTATCGGACGGAATCGTACAAACCGGCAACTGCTCCTCCTCCCAGCACTGTTGCTTGGACCCGAAAGCCTCCGTCTGCATATTGTTGACGCTGGAGGAGGCTGTTGTGGCGAGGGCACGGTGGAAAACAGGCGAGGGAGGGAATGAGGCTCCGAAGAGAAACGGGGTTAATTGCGTTACTCTGTACCCTCTTTTCTATAACGTCCCCTATTTCTTTTTTCTTTTTTTTTTCTTTTTTTTTGTGGGGGGGGGCAGTAAGGAATAGTCTTCGCTATCTTAAGGGGAGGTATTTCCGTAGCTTGTGGTTTAACGTAGAGAGGGCCACAATGACATCATTGGGGAGAAAATGTATGTGCGGCATAGAGCTATTGTGCTATTCTCATTCATTCTCTCTCTCTCTCTCTCTCTTTCTCTCTCTCTCTCTCTCTCTCTCTCTCTCTCTCTCTCTCTCTCTCTCTCTCTCTCTCTCTCTCTCTCTCACTCGCTCTCGCCCTCTCACTCGCTC
>NC_051402.1:15366851-15369351 GCF_015228065.2 Penaeus monodon
AAGCGGTTTTTCAGACAAAGAGAACCCCAAAGAAGGTAGGTACTTTTTCACGGCATTTTCATACAGTGTTAAAGGGCTTGTGGTAGTTAGGATTAGATTCATTCAAAACTAAGATCCCTTAAACTGGGGAATCAAAGAGTTGTGAAAATAGGTTTTTCTTTGCCAGTACGGTTAAAAAAGGTATTCTGAAAACCAGGCGAAAGGGATGATTTTGAGGTTCTGGAAATTCCGGGAAAGATGTTTAGAAGCTTTTTATATAATAATAACTATATCGACAGAAATAATGACAATGATCACAGTAATATGATAATAATTATATTTGCAACATAGAACATACGGGCAGTAACAGCAACAATAAACCCTAATAAAAATATATAAAAATAAAACAAATTTATGCTGCCTAACTCCTTTCCCCCCCTCCCCATACCCCGATCCCCCCTTTCCCATTTTTTTCCTATTTCCCTTTTCCCCCCCTCTATTCCCCTCCCTCGTTACCCTTTCCCCTCCTCCTATTCCCCTCCCTCATTTCCCCTTCCCCTCCTATTCCCCTCCTTCATTATCCCTTCCCCTCCTCCTATTCCTCTCCCTCATTACCCTTCACCCCCTATTCCCCTCCCTCATTACCCTTCCCCCCCCTCCTATTCCCCTCCCTCATACCCCTTCCCCCCAACCAACCCGGAATTTTATATACCACGCAACTCATTGTGAGATTACATCACCCCTTGTCCAGCATGTAGAGGATATTAGCTGTAATTGCGACACAGATTTCCATATTATGTAAATATTCGCAAAATCTCTCTAGTCTCCTATCCCCCCTCTCCTCTCCCCTCCCCTCCCCTCCTCTCCCCTCCCCCCCTCTCCCTTCCCCTCCCATCCCCTCTTCCTCCCCTCCCCTTGCTGGGATATACGCGCCACGCTGAAAATTACTTGCAAATGGGGAGCTGGTTTGCTCCCCCCCCCCCTTGCGTGCCCTGTCGTTGGTGGCGCAGTGTGGCGTGTGTGTGTGTGTGTGTGTGTGTGTGTGTGTGTGTGTGTGTGTGTGTGAGTGTGTGTGTGTGTGTGTGTGTGTGTGTGTGTGCGTGTGGGTGCGTGAGTGATGACGATTGTGAATGACAGTGACTGAAAATAACATTGATAATGATAATGATAATGATAATGATAATGACATTGATAATAACTTTTGTTGTCACCATTATTATCACAATTTTCACCACCCTCATAATTATCATTGTTATTGTTATTTTATCATCATTATCACCATCCCTTGAAACTTTTTTATTTATTTATTTTTACTTTTTTCAGATCATCTTTCCGTAGACATCAGGAAGGAAAAAGTCCGTATGAGTGCAATTGTCGACCGTGCATTCAAATCAGCCAATTTGCATATCAAACGCTGTCGGTACGTGATCCAAAAGATGGTCGGCCGAAGATATATAAAAAAAGAAATGAAAAGGTGAGAAAGATTTAAAATGAAAATAAAGCGGAAATTATTAAGAAAACCATGATAAAAAAAAGGTCTACTCATCTAATCCGAGTCATATCTTAAGATATCCTCTTTCTATCTTATATGTTAAAGGGAATTATTTCTGGTATATTAAAGCACGTTAAAAATTAGAACAAAAGCATAACTTAACAACGCACGGTTCTTGACCCGATCCAGAGAGGGGGGGGGGGGTGACGAGGGGGGGAGGTGAACTCACTGATTATTGAAAATTACTTTGATAGTTGACTTCTTGATTGTCCTTGAAGGACACTTGTTTGCAATTATGGTTGGGTCATTATGCACTCCCAGGCTGCCGCACAATGAATGGGTGTTGTGGTCACACAGAAGTGGATGAAAATAAAACGCAAAAATAGCAAAAATAGTGAAATACATTTTGGATACACACAAACAAACAAACACACACTGATATAGAAATGTTCACCCTAACACTATATCATATATACATACATATATATAGATAGATAGATAGATAGATAGATAGATAGATATAGATAGATATACATTATAAATATACATAAACATACATATATATACATATAAAAATATATATATATATATATATATATATACATATATATATATATATATATATATATATATATATATATATATATATACATACATATATAGAAATACATATACATGCATTTATGAATATACATATACATATATATATATATATATATATATATATATATATATATATATATATATATGTGTGTGTGTGTGTGTGTGTGTGTGTGTGTGTGTGTGTGTGTGTGTGTGTGTGTGTGTGTGTAAAGAGTAAAAAAGTTAATTAGGGGTAATGTGAATGCAATGAATGAGCATGCATTAAGAAAAGGGCAATATCCATTACAAAGCGTGTTGAAAATAAAATAAGGTTGTAGAAGCAAGGTTATAAAAAAAACATATCTTCCAAATGAATTCAGTGAGTATCGGATGCTGTCGAAATTCCTCGTACATTCTCTTTTCGTTGTTGTTTTACCTTAAAATCCT